>NC_077223.1:37971390-38271390 GCF_024763615.1 Phlebotomus papatasi
GTGCATAAGGCACTAAAAAGCTTCGGATAAAGCCATCTTCAGACTAGACACTTAGCCCAGTTTCCAAAGGTCTGAAAACTCTAAATAAAAACAATTTTATTGGTTTGTTATATCTTAACCCATTCCTTCCATGGTATTATACATAATACGCAAATTGAGTGATTTGTGATGATTTATTCCTGGACAATTTTTATCCGAATTGCTGTCGGGAATGGATTTTTAATAACTTTAGTTCTTCAATTACTTGGGAAAAGTAGTCCAACAGAGATGAAAATACATTTTGTTATTGTTCTCTTGCTTCGCGGAAGGGTCATGCAAAATTTTTGCTCAAAATGGCGGACGGAAAATTCGACATTCCGTCGAATTTATGAAAATTGGCCTCTTTCCTCTTTCCTGATTTGAATTCTGGTTGCCAATTTGTTTTCTTGGATAGTTACTCTATCTAAAACAATAGAGTTTATAATGAATTAATGCACAGAATTTAAATTCAGTGACCGTTAAGACGTGTGTTTGAGGGCGAATCCCCGCGCCCCCATAATAGATAAAAAATTTTTCCTTTCAAAAAATTCATCTACTAATCTGTAGGAAACTAATCCCAAAATATGAACATTCTATCTCAAGTATTTCTGGTACATTGACTGAATGGGTTAATGAAACATTTACCCTGAATATTCAGTCCTAAGTCAAAATTATCCAAAAAACAACTTGACCGATAAGAAATTGGAGAAGTCAACCATATGGCTAAGCCTTAAGTCTGAAGCCCGTATAAGCCACTGTTTCCCCTCTCTAGGATTTTCGATCCATAAAGTTATCTCCTTAATGAAGAGGAAGCAATGTAGAATATGTAGAATATTTTTTATTACATTATATAAATATATATTATAGAATGTTCTCTAAAAGTGTGTCATAGAATTTGAATTTATCGGTTACTCAGAAGTCAATATATGTGGGATTTTGTCTTATTCAAATTAGTTTTCATGAGTTGAATTAAAGAAAACAAGTTTATTCGATATGGGGGTGATGCAGTCGACCTTATGGCTTTCTCTATTAGAGTTTGAGTAGAAGAAATATTCAAAAATTAAAATAAAGTATTACCGAAGAGATTTTCCCGCTTATAGACCTATTTGTATAGAATTAATACCCCTTGGATATAGAACATTAAATTTTTAAAACACATATACATAAAACTCATAAAATTTACATGCTATTCCATGTGGAATAACGCTGAATTTTTTTCACCCGGATATTTTTATTATTTTTCACACATTTTTTTTTATTTAACAGAAACTCTCCACATAAAATGATATTTATTCGCCGCGAGGGCGAATCACTGAGAAGAGGCACAAGTGGCAGAGAGAGCGTCAAATAGAGGCGGTAAAATGAATGCTAATGGCAAAGAAAGTGGCTATACAGAGGAATGGATAAAATATAAAATATCACATAGCCCGTATAGTAATTTACAATTAAATTACACACCATTCATCATGGATGGTACGTGAATAAAATAATTTCCATTAATTCTACTCTCAGGTCTGACGCATCTACCACTTGATTGTGCATTTTCTCGCCCCAGCGGTCCTTGGGGAGGACCTCTGTCCAAGTTATGTAAGATTAATTAAACGGAATAATTTACTCACTAGTTTGTAGGGCAAGGAGGTGAAATCGGGGCTGGCCGATTGAATTAACGTTAATATCATTTGATGATTTTCCACTCGTCATTGTTGCGTAAATTACCACAACATGTGTAGTAATCAATATCAGTCATCTCAATTATCTGCATTTTCAGAAGTATGGAGGATGGGTTCCATCCAACCGTTCCAAATTGTCAAATATTTCCATGTATCTAATTTTTCTACCAACTATCTTGTTAGAATTAACAAATGATAATGACATGTATTAATCACAATTCCCAAAAACAATTTTTTCTCTATACTCTCTTGCGTATGGCATCTCTGTATTATTGAAAAAACGTAGGGGAGAGTAGGGTTACTCACGCATAGATGACATTGGGAAGAATATTGTTTTAGGATAATTAATAGTTTTATTTAAAAAATAAATTCTGAAAAATGCTCGAATTAAACAAACCTAAACATGGACAATAATTTGTATTCTTTCTATACTTCAAGGACAAGGATATTCGTGATTAGTAAAATATTTTATTTTGAGCAGTATCTATGAATAAAATTGGAATTTAAGCATAAGTTGGTCACCAACCTCAAGGTCTTATTTAAAAACCTTTTGGAAGATTTTAAAATTTAAAGCATCACCTCACAAAAATAAAATATAAAATTTTGTAAAAATCATATAAGACTGAAATGAGAATGCTTATTATTTATATTATTTATGATTATTTTATTAAAGCTTCTTTCAAAGTAATGCTCAACGCACAATAAATTTTGTTTGTAAACGTGTTTTCAAAATTTCCTGTGAGAGAGAGCGAGATGACTAGATCTCTGTTTCATTCGCTCTCATTGAAATGTCAAAAACATGTTTACAAAACATAGATTATTGTGCGTTGGGCATAATGCCCAACGCACAATAACTTTTGTTTAGTAAACATGTTTTCGGAGCTTCCCATGAGAATGAGCGAGATGACTAGATCAAGATCTCACTCACTCTCATTGAAATGTCAAAAATATGTTTACTAAACAAAAGTTATTGTGCGTTGGGCATAAAACTGAACTAGTTGAATTTTATTCTGTTTATTTGGTCAGTGAAAAATATTTTTGCTATAAATAACAATTTATAATTTTAATAAAAATTGAATTGAAACATGGATTTGACCTGATTATGATTTATTCTTTTTGGATCTTTACAAAGAATAAATCATATCTAGGTCATAACCTGTGTTTCAATTCAACTACCATTAAGTGACCACACCGCCTAGTTAAAATATAAAGTCAAAAAAAAAAATTCTTGTGACAGTGATTAGAATTTCCTTTAAAACATATTTTACGCAATATTTTTCCTAATTTCCTACATCTCCTTTTTCCAACAATTTTTAAGTCAATTTTAGTATTTTGATGCACTTGATGTGCAATATTTTATATTTGAAATAATACTTATTGTTCGATTTGAACAATTTACTGCCCAATCTGCATTAGCCCTTTTGGCCTTTTTAAATTTTCCACTTACCTTTTTTGTGACCTAAATATTAAGTAGGGGGAAGTGGGACACCTTTGGATTGGAGTAACTTTGAAATTGGGCTTTTTATCATATTTTTAAATAGACCTTAGTCTTATCATGAAGTAATTTAAATTGACAATTGTTTTGTGGAGCTAAATTATATCGCGACTAGACTCACTTTTATTTTAAAATATAAGAAAAAGCCTGATTTTAAAGGTGCCCTACTTCCCCCTAATGATGTTATGTTGTTTGTCCTTTTGTTCATTCGGATATTTGTGTTTTGACAGAGGATTGACGGTTTGAGCCGTTTGAGATAGACACTTGAGGTGGTTAGTCGACATTCGGATTATTAATGTGAACTTTAAATATTTTTCCAACATTTTTCCATTTCTAAACAATGATAACTTTTTGTTTTGGATATTTTGAACAAGCATTTTTTGATTACAAATAATAGTTTTGAAACATTTACTTCTTACATTATTTAAGATAACGCTCTTGAATTATTTCTAATAACAGTTTTTAAAGACCAAATGGTAAAAGTATTCTTACAGAATACATTACTCAGCCGATTGAAGCAACTTTTAGGTCCGTACAATAGCGTTTTTTTGCTTTATTGTTTAGGAATTAAAAAATGGTTTTAAAAAGATTTGTAGAGTAATAAATTTCCTAAAAGAATAGGTCACCTGTTTATTTTTTTAAATTTAGGAGATCAAAAACTCACAAATTATACCGTATCTGTTGCTATTTATTCGATTGGGAATCTCCAAAAAAAAAGAAGAACTTTTATAATATTGCCTGAAAAGCACATTTTCTCTCAAGATAGAGGAAAATGGTCTTCTGAAATTTTGTAGAGCGATAAATTTCCTAGTAGAATGTTCTGATTATAAATCTCTCTGTTCTTATGGGAGCCAATGTAAAATAATAATAACAGTTTTATGACATTTTGCCCCAATCTCTCTTGCTTTATAATTTTAAAAGCAATAAAATTATTATGCAAACTTTTGGAAAAAGGAATATAATACAAATACATTTACATACACACTTACATTTTTTTTAATTTTACCTGCAACCATATTAGATCTATTAAATGGTAGGTTGTAATACTTAAATTGTATTAGACCAGTCATCTTGGCCTTAAAAATTGTTCACCAAATTTAATTTACACTTTGCAGAACAAATAAAAAACACATGCTTTCAGGAAACCCGATTACATTTGAATTTTTGAGACTTTCTCCTTAAAAAAGTTTTAGCACGTCCTCTCCGTAATATTACTCTAGGGATTAGACCAATTCTTACAAAGATTTAGATATTTACAAGCCATAATGTTGACTTCATGCTTTCAAGTATTCTCCAAAGCTTTTCGTACTTAGTTATCCTTTTTCTCACAAACTCTAATGTTTCCAATCTCGACTTTTAAAAAGAGGAAAATGCATTGATTGTGAGAAGTTTAATTTAGTTAAGAAATATAATGACTAACAGTTGTTTTATTAATTTTTTAAGTATGAATTTATGAGAAATTTAAATTTTATAATTCATTTTACAGTATAAGAAGGTCCGTTGTAACACTCTGAAGACTTTATGATTGTTTCACAACTTAAACGGTAAAATTCAAAGTAACTTTTGCAATAATCTTATTGAGACAGCTCAGAACACTCAGAATATATTTAAATTTATATTTAAAATATTTTTTTTATTTTTAACTCTTTAAAAACGAATAAGTCGCGAATGGCCAACTTTACAGGAGAGCGATTTCAAGCTGAGATTTTGCATGCTGAGTAGGGTAAGGGCTCATAATTTTGACCAGTCTGCTTAAGCATCGATGTTGCAAGTTTGAAGTGTGATATTTTCAATACTAATTTACTTTTTTTGTTACTCTCTTTTCAGAAGGGTTGTTTAGAAACTTAGCAAGCTGTTTATTGTCTTTGTTTTTACTAAAATTATTCTTAATATGTTTAAAAATAAATTGATATGTAGAGGTGAATTTGGCTCTTGTTTTGGACAACTTGGTTATTAATTTGGACAACTTGGCTGTAAATATGGACAGCTAATGCGCCTCAACAGGATGTCCATTGTTCTTCATTTTATGAACCAATCTTATCAAGTCCTCTTCCTGTTCATGTAAGGGAAATGTAGAATGCCACAAGAAGCCCGGAAACTTTCCATATCATTCATTAAAGTGAGTTGACTTCGGTACATAAAATTCGGTATATAAAATTTATTATTCATCAAATATTGATATAAAAATCCATCATTTTAATCAATTTATTTTTAGTGTCCAATTTTATCCTCAAAGTGTCCAAAATAAGAAACTGGACGAAATTATGAGCCTTTCCCGTTATGAGTACACGTAAAGCGAAAAAAAACGAATTTTGCAAAAAATCGATTTATTCGACCTATATTCTGACAAGTCGATTTATCTATGAAAGGAATCTAATACACTGAGATTTTCATATTACTTCCTCAGGCGATAACAAAAATGCATTGGCAAAATTATTTGGCAAAAACACAAGAGGGCAGTAGGAAATCAAATTTTGTCAGTAAAAATTAGAATTTCATTAGCAAATAATTAAAATTAGGCACCAAAACAGATTCATCGGGAAGATATTAAATTTTAGTCAGTAATAGTCTCTATACACTAGAGAAATTTATGTCCATATTGAAGAGTTTTTCCTACACAAGCGTATGGAATTCGTCAATATGGACATACATTTTTCTAGTGTGTAAACGTCATAAAACACAAAATTTTATCAAAAAT
Organism: Phlebotomus papatasi; assembly: GCF_024763615.1. Lineage (NCBI taxonomy): Eukaryota > Metazoa > Arthropoda > Insecta > Diptera > Psychodidae > Phlebotomus > Phlebotomus papatasi. The sequence goes on from NC_077223.1 coordinate 37,977,272, forward strand.
GTGTTTATTTCATTTATTTCTCATTTAAGATTAGTTGAAAGTAAAATGAGAAGCTCTTTATTTTCCTTCTCCTATACTTACATGAAAATTTCACGCCTTTAAAACTTCTAAATTGTTTACTGCTCACTTGTGCATTAATAAATTATTTTAAATTGTATTTTTAATCTTGTGATTTGATGGAAATTACAACATTTTTATTGTTAAGTGCTTGCAAACTCCTCTAGACTGAGTATGTTAGTATTTTTGAAAGAATGTTGATAACGCTAGATTAAAAAAATGTGTCAAAATAAAGTTTATCCTATCCTTGAAAAATATAATGTAGGTTTAGTATTACTAAATTATACAAATTTAAATTCACACTAAAGCCCTAGTTCTATTTCAAAATCTCCCACTTCCTTGGACATAAATCTCTGTGACGTTTTTCATCTCCTTTTCTATTAAATGAAAAGTTCTACTACATATATATAGAGAATTGTTTGTAAAATCTTCTTTAGCGTGAACGGAATGCCATTTGCATACATTTCCGTCTTCCAATTCTGCTGAAATTCGAGAATATCTTAGATTCCGGTCGAATTGTAACATCTCCGAGGAACTGACCCACATGCAGAAATTATCTTTGGCCTGAATGCCTAATATTAAGTTTTTATTGTAGTGAAGTACTTTCCAAGCATGGCTCTTCTCTTTGAGTTGCACAGATCAGTTTTGCACATATAGCATTCAGTTACTGTGAGATTGTTCCATCCATGAATGTTGATTGTCTTAAGAGTAGCACAAGATTCTGCTGGCATGCATCCTCTGACCACAACATTATTCTCTCTGTTGTCCTCAAACACTTTAGAACAAGAACAATTATATTAACTGAGATGACAACCAATTTGCTCCACAACTCATTTATACCTTTTACTGTAAATCGCGAACATTGAATCTCGGTGAACCAGGGAGGTAAAACTTCGGGACAAGTTTCTACTGGTAGTTGTCGAAAGTTGTTATTCCTCTGGCATCCATCGCCTTTGGAGGAGTCACAATTGTAGCACTGTAGTCCTAAAATTGCACTACATAGAAACCCAAGAAACAAGAATGACACAATTCTAAGGAATTTCACAAACATTTTCTCTGAGAACAAAAATTTGACTAAAGTCGCAATGAGTCTTTATCAATTTTTCCCCCTTCCAGTTTTTTTGCCGTATTTAAAAGTGCAAGAGAGCATTGATAATAAAATCATGGATTGGGGGAATGGGTCTCATAGCAGAGATTTGTAGACTCTAAACTAACCTATTTAGCCTATTTATTGATTTACTGACAAAATTTTAATAAAATCGTATTGAAATCCTGCTTCTCAAAGAGAAATAAAGACTCACAAAGGTTAAACCTTTTTGAATAAATCCCACCGAACCCTTATTACTTTCACCGTTAAGTTCTAGACTTAAAATGAGTTTTGGATTGAACTAAATAAATAATATTTTACTAAAAAAAAGAAGCGGGGGGTAAAGTGGTACAAGTTGGACCATGGTACAAGTTGAACAATGGTACAAGTTGGACAGGGCTTTTTTACTTGATAAATTTAGTAGGGGAGACTGGGGCAAAAAGTCACAAAATGGATATTTTATTTTTTTACAAGCTGCTCGAGCGCTTCAAACATTTCTAATTAGCGCAGTTTTATAGGAAATTTACCGCTCTACAACTTTGTGAAAGTAATATTCCTCTATTTTGTAAGGAAATAAGTTTATCGAACCGATTTCTAAAAGGTAGTTTTGTGAAAATTCTCAAAAATGCTGGGGCAAATAGTTACAGGCTTTCGTAAATTTGAAAAAATACCTAGAGGACATATTTCCATAGAAAATTTATTCATCTACACCTTTGTAAAACAACGTTTTCTCTGCGAGAAAAGTGAGAAAACGAGAAAAGCGCTTTTCAAACTATTTTAGAAAAAAACACAAAAGACTGCAAATCATTTGACCAATACAAACAATAACCGGCGAGACATGGTAATGACGTTTCTTTTCGCCGTGAGATATCAGAAATTGCTTCGCTTTTTGTTACTTTTTGCTCTATACCTTTTGTTACTTTTTACCCCAAGTGGCCATTTTTAATAAAAGGATTTCTGGAGAAAAGAACCTTTGTGAAATTCTAAAATAGATAGCGGATTCGTATTCAAAGAATCCAAATTATTTAGAAAATATTCACCAGCGCATCAATTTTGGAAAATAAGTAGGTAATAATTGTTATCTTCTGCAAGGAAAATATTTCAAAAACAGGGCTAAAAATTTCGATATTTTTTTATTTTCTAAATTCCTTGTTCGAGTTTTAAGAAACTTACGACATTGAAGAAGATCTATGGAGGCTATCTGTAGAAAAAAAAATTGAGCCGCTGTCTTTTTTACCTTGGAAGATATTGAATTTTGAATTTTTCGATTTGTGACTTTTTGCCCCAGTCTCCTCTATTTCATTTTTATTTGTATATTTTTAATGCTTTAGTTTTATAATTTGGTTCTTTGTGCTTAAAAAATTTTTGTACTGTATTTATCAAGAAAAAATCCCTTTCCAACTTGTACCGGCGAATTGTCCAACTTGTAACACTATGTCCAACTTGTATCACTTTACCCTATGCCTAAAATAATTTCATCAGAATTCTTTAGAAATTATAAGCAAAAATATTCAGTTAATTAAGGGAAAGTGGGGTAGTTTAACACAGCAAATTTTCTATAAAAGTCTTATTTGCTAAATAGGTATATATGAACCATATTCAGACTAAGTTCGATAAGTTTTTCTTGAGTATTGGAAATCTTGTAAATATATTAGAACAATTCTTAACGAAATATTTACCAATTCCTTTGAATGAACTATTATAATCACTACCAAATGAAGAAATGAGGAAATCTCTCCCATTCCGACCCTGTGTACTATATGACGCGCTATTTTGACTGATTCCGCCAAATAATAAAGAATTTATATTGGGATAATTTGGAAAATATTGAATATCAGAATTATTGTGATAAGTCGTTCATGTACCTCAAAAAATGAAAAAGGCTCCAGAATGAGAGTTCGTGTTAGAGAATTGGTGGTATCATATGCGATATTCATTAATTCAGTAAAAAAAAAGAGTCTCTTGACGCTTGAGATTTTGTGAATGTGTCACGCGGTTTCAATTTGAGCAAGATTCATTATTCATCGACTAAACCACCTTCTACTTACGCCCACAGAGGCTTGGTTATTCGCGGGAGGAAGCACGGAATATTGTCTCTGAATATTTGATATCGCAAACCCTGCTGAGGAAGTAGAACGAGCCAGCTGTAGTATCAACTCCACATAAGGATTTCTGTCCACCATTCAATTATCTTGATGAGATTCTTCATAATAATATAGAGTAATAAAACGAATATCGAAAGCGTCTTTAATAATTCCTCAATTTCACCTATGTTCTTTGCCAAATTTGTTTTATTGAGATATGTATACGATGAAATCACTTGTAACGAAAATCATGTTCTTGGACCAACACCATCAGTAAACTCGTCCACTTTGTGGTTATGAATAAATAACTTCTCAATTCATGGGCTGTTCTCTTCTGTTCGTTGCCTTGGCTCGTTTTTTCTTTCTTACTTACCCCAAAACTCAAAGCCTCAGAAACATTGCTGAAAAGTCGATACAGCAAAAGGGAGGATTACTCTTCCACCCACTGTCCCCCAAAGTTGATGATATATGCATTTCAAATTTCAGCCTTGTTTGAAATTGGTTCTTTTTTAGCATTTTCTGTCTGTTTTATAAAAAATCAGAAAACTTTAATATATAATATAGTGCTTTTATTAAATACACTAAATCTTTTAATAATAGTTAATCTTCCTACACTAATATTCTTAATTAAAAAAAAGTCATGACTCAGTAATATTGCGTATTGGAAAAATAAGATTTCTGCTAGAATGCCCAAAATGTAGAAGAGCAAATCTACAAGACAAAGAAAATTTCTCAAAGAAACGTTGCACAAGGAGCAATTGAGGGAGTATTTTGATGATTTCGATATTCAGGAAAAGAGACATGCTGAATACCCAGGGAAGATGGATGAGAATGACAAAGAAACTCCATATTTAGGGGAGTATGGGGCAAGTTCATGAAAGGGCAATTTCACCATATCTTATGAATAACATTCAATACATTGATATTTGATTTTTTCAAATATTCAAATACGGAAAAGTGAGTTATAATATAATATAAACTTTTAGATTTGTTAGAGAAATTTATGTCCGTATTAAAGAGCTTTTCCTACACAAGCGTAGAGAATTTGCTACAATATGGACATAAATTTCTCTAGTCTATGGATGCCATTAGAGATTTAACACTAAATCTACCAAGACTGGTTAAACTGACCGGTTTAACAACCTTTTAAAATTAAAACAAATTTTAATTTAGAAATTTATGAATTTCTTAAAATAGGGTAAGTGTGCCAAATTTCGGCATAGTTGCATATAAGGACCGAAGTCCTAAGTTTGAAATACAATATTTTTAATTCATATTGATATTTTATTACTTCCTTTTCGGGAAGGTTGTGTAGAACCTTGAAAACTAGTTTATCTTCTTTGTTTTCTTTAAATCACTTCCTAAAATATTGAAAAAATAATAGAAATATGGACATTGCTTTGGATATTATTCCGGCCACTTTGAGTGAAATTCCGGCCACCTTTTATCTGGCCACATTTTGTGACGCAACGGATAGAAAATTTCAAAACGTCAAACCGAACGAGTTTAATATTTAGTTTAATACGTTTATATGACCCACAAGCCCTGAGATCTTCCGTGTAATTTGTCCTAAAGACCTGAAGAGTAGCATATCAAATTTACGCGCAGATTCTCGCAGAAATTTGCCCTTCCTGAACTCTTCCAAGGCCTTTTCCACATCGTCTTTTTCATAGAAGCGATGGTTTTTTCTCTGGACATTGTAAAACTCAGAAATTGAAAAGAAAAACAAACACAAAATGAATAAGAAATGTAGGAAAGCAAAAGATGTTGTCGGAATAGGCAACACTACCTCACCGGAGAGATGCTCACAAAGTATATACATTTTTACGCGAAATGCAGGATCCAGCTGGGAAATTATACCTGAGATTTGAAGATTGATTCACTATTAACATAAATAGAAACAATCTTTAATGAAAACTAATCAATTTTCATGAAAAACACCGAAGGAAAACCTTTTGCACTTCACCACAAATCGTAAGACTGCTACTCTCAAAAAAGTTTTTTTGTTAAATTAACAAGACAAGTTTATCAAAAGGATGTTCTTCCATACAGAATATGGAAAAGTTTTGTCAAATCGGCGGCCAACTGGATCTTGTAAAAGTTTGTCAAAAGGGTGTTTTTCCACATAAAATGCAAGAAAAAGTTTTGCCAAATTGCTAAATAACATCCTTTTGACAAAATTTTAACAAAATCCATTTGTTCGTTTAACAAGACATTTTTTTCAGAGTAGAAAAACAATCGATCTATCACATTTTTTGTAAGACTCTTTCCACACTGAGTTTTTACAACGCTATTTAAATTCAAATTATACCTAAAATTTAACGGTCTTTGTGTTAATACTCCCTAAAATGAGTAAATATTTAAAAGCAAAATGAATTCAATGACTATTCGAAGATAACATACATAATTTTAATTAATTTATTTGCATGGCTGAAATTACACTCAAAGTGGCCGAAATTAGAAGCTGGTCGAAATTTGGCACACTTCCCCTAATTCATGTAATATATTTTTCAGTGTTTAAATTTTAACACTTCTTTTCCGAGAAAAATATGTTTAGTGTTAAATAGTGATATATCAATTTTCGATTGACAACGGATTCAAAATCGTCTACAAAACGTTTCAGAAAATTTGAAACTTGTCGGAACTGGTTGAGAAATATGCTTTTTCATAAGTTTTAATATCTTAACTTTAAAAACCGTTAGACATAAAGGATACCGAATTAGGGATCTCAGTGGCGAAATGAGAAAGACCGTTGGTTTTGGGCGGATGAGATCTGTGACTCGACTCTCACGGTTTTGAATTCGAGTCCCATCCGATACAAGCAACTGAATGTTTAATAAAAGACATTTTCCCTGTGATAAAAACGTAATAAAAACAACGGGTAAGGCGCTTCTGGCAGTCTAGCAAACGGACTTAGCAGATTCTTCTAAGACGGGATTATAACAAAAATATAATATATAACATGATTGCATTGTAACAAATATCCCGATACGATTAATAACAATAACCGAATTTGCGATCGTGGAAAAACCGTTACCTATAAGAAAATATTATTCGAACTGATTTAGGCTTGGATTTAGGGATACACATAAAATGGTTTTGGTGGCATCAAGTTTAAAAAAAAATGTTCTCTGAAACTGCCACACGTTCCCCTATATCCTGCCTGCAATTCAATGCCTTTGAGATATAGTATGATGAGCACTAGAAAAGTATATGTAACCGGATCACGAACACAACATAAATATGTGGTGTTCCATCAAAATATCTCCTCGAAGAATCATCCAATGAATTCACGAGCCAGTGAGATGGCATCATAGACATTGCATTAGTGATGAGTATGAATTTGTGCACATTTTCTTGAGCACATAAATGGATTGTATTGTTTAAAAGATGAAATATTGCCCTCACTTTCGCATGATGAATGAGCTGGACAAGGGAATATTTCAATAATAGGGGAAAGATATAATATATGTACCACCCTCAATTTTGTGACGCGTGGAAATCAACAAAAATTAATTATTCTTTCTGTAAGTGGAAGTTCTTCGTGAAATCATTTTTTCTCAATCTCTATTTATTATTGGCATTGTATAAATGAGCAGTAACAAAAAATTTGAAACAGTGATATTATCGTCCAAATTTTGGCAAAGAAAAAATAAAGGACTTTTCATTCTATCTGCAACAATTTTAAATGTTAAATATATAAATTAGACCCATTTTTGTAAAGAATTAAATTTTTTACTGACTATAATTAGATATTTTACTACTCATTTTTAATATATTACTGGTTATTTCTTTTTTGCCTTTATTATTTAAGTGGTTCTAATTCCTAATTGTCATATTCAAGTTGTTGGTGTTTCAACAATTTGTGTTTTCGTATAAATAGTCTCATATGAAGTATATTCAATATAATCCAAGTGCTCTGGACGTAGGTACTCTAAAGCTCTTACTGTGAGTTTATATACCAAGTTCAATTGAAAGTTGCTCTTTGATGGCTTTTCCAGATTGGGTATAATTAACGTTGAGCTCTGGCACCATGGCTCAAGGATCTCTAACAAAGTATAGCAGTCAAAATCCGAGACTTGCATACTAAAATATTAATTGGAGTGAATTTGGAGTTTTTGGGTGCACAATAAGTCATACTGCTCCATTCTCCTGTTTTAGCCAATTTATACCACTTGATATAAATTGAAAATCTCCTACAGTTTCCCAGCCGATATATTTTACTTGGTATTTGGACAGCTGCACTGTGTATAGACTAAATAGGGGTGGTTTGTTTAGCATATATAAAATATTTAGCTGAGCCCGAAGGGAGGGTTGTTTTTAGCTATAATGCATTGGCAATTGGGAAGTAGGTTAAACTTATATATATTACCTTTTCTGCAATAAACCCACAATGTTGCGCAACATCCAAATTCAATAAAATATCTCACTGTAATATTTCCATCCAAATAGTCAAGTAAATCTCAAAGATGAAGTTAGGATTAACTGAGATTCTTTACAATCTAAGCTTCTGTGGTTTGAGGTGAACTAAACCTGTATTTGTTAGAACCAAACATTTTGCTACTTGAGGTCTCTGCATATTGTGAGAAATTTTCGTCAAATAGCACCTATCCATCCAGGTGTCCCTTTGGCTTTTGGTTGTTTCTGGAGGGAGAACGATAATAGATATTGATTTCTATGTGATTTTTAACAAATGTGATCAATATCAAGTAAATGTCGACGTAAAAATTGACTATAGATTTATATTCCACCCTCTCCTGCTACAGTGGTGGAAATAAGTATAATTCCACCCGTTAATCGTTAAAGAAATTCAACAAAAAAGGAAATGTTAAAAAAAATCATACGTAGAAAATAACGACCTTTCATGCCAACATAAGAAATCGGCATTTTGGCTTTTTTATTCTAAGCATTTTTAGAAATATAATAGAATTTTGTTTTTCAGGCTGGAAATAAGTTCCACTCAATAAATTGAGCGCTAGGGTATCTCTTTTTGACCAACTTAAGGTTAATATCTTTTAATAATTTCATTTTTAACTATAATTAATAAAATAGGTTCTATTTCTTAAAGTTTTGCATTAATTTTTGTCGAAATATCGTAGGAAAAATGTGTAACGAACAAATATGAAGGAAAAATTAAAGTCTTGGTGACGATGGATCTTAGGAACTAAGAAAAATGACTAGGTTCTGTCAGATAATTGTCAAATTTGTTAATATATCCGCCATACATGTCTCTCAAGGTACCCCAAGGGTCAAAAATCTTCTGTTGTTAGAGGCCAAAAGAACTTTTTGCCTCTATCAGTGTTGCTTTTCAGTGGAAAAAAGAAATTTTCCACCGAAATTTGATTGTAAAACGATGGTTTCTGTTTAGCCTGGTTATGTACTAATGCTTTTGTCTCAAAATGGCATCAAAAAGGCCCTTGGGTTATAGGAGGTCTAAGAACTTTCTATCGAGACAAACTGTGCCCTAACCCTGGGACCTGTCGCGTAAAATGTGGTATTCAAAATTTATTTCAAAAGGATTAAATTTAAGTATCAAAATTGGTTTAACGGCTGGTTAAGTTAAATTGCATTAAAAAAAAAACTGATTATTAAGCAGCCTTACTCAAGTAAATCAAATAGCAAGTATCTTCACACAAGTAATCAATCCAATCAATCTGAGATTGATCGTGAAAGATTTCACTTCTCAGGAATAATAGAATAGATGTAAAGCTATTACGAGCTTATCTTAGATCACCAAATTTTCTCGAAAAATATGTAAATAGAGCAAAGTTAGAAATTTCGACATTGGAACTCGAAGTCTCAAGTTCAAGGATTCTACAAAACTAAAATTTTTTTTTATCGCCTTTTCTAACCTTTTTCGATTTATAAAATATTAATTATGAGTCTTTTGCAATTAGGGGGAAGTGGGGCACCTTTGAAATTGGGATTTGTCTCCTGTGCTTAAGTGAAACTAAGCCATATCATGATGTAATTTAGCTTCTCAATCCATTTGTGCACTTAAATTATATCACGATAAGGCTCAATTTTATTTAAAAACATGTGAAAATGCCTATTTCAAAGGTACCAGACTTTCAAAGGTGCCCCACTTCCCCCTATAGATTTTTATTTGTGTTACACTATTAAGGGGTTTATCCTGATTTGAACTATCAAAGGTGATGACTTGAATGTTGTGTTATTATTGGATTTCATTGAACTTTGTTTTCAGTTGCTATTATTGAAAAGTTTCGTAACTTTAAATTCAAACTGAGAGTTATATCTTAAGACGGTTCTAAAGTAGACGATCGAATGGATGATAGATGCTAATTTGGTGTGTTCATAGCCGTAGTTTGATTCTTTAAATGTGTCTTGGCTAAAAGATAAATATAAAAAATCCGTGCAAGATTATGAAAAATTTACAAAATATCACAATAAGAAGTTGTCTGAAATATTACTCAATGATTATGAAGGGATCAAGAATGGGACAGGAATATTGTGAGCCATAGCTTTGGATATTCCTCACAAGAAAGTAAAGAGCGACATATGTTGTCCGAAATTCGAACAGGAAATACTTCAGGCACCATGCCCACAAACTGAGAAGTACAAATAACATTTCTTTGAATTTCGAAACCAATCTTCGAATACCTTTTCCCATGGAGAATCCTGGCTATGAGCGCGTGGATTGTCTCTAAGTATCAACTCGAGATCCAACTTGCACACTAATAAAAATTTTAATTCACTGAAACATAATCTCAGCATTTTAATTCATAATTTCAATGCATAATGACTTGTGGGTGTATAACATAAAGAAGAAAAAGGCATAATTATAAACTATGTTTGTTTGTGTACTGAAATTCAGATATCAAATATTTACTCAAAAGTTCTGATGTAAAATTTAACACTTCATCAGAAGTCAATTTAATCGTATACAACCTTTATTACTTACTTAACTTTTGTTAAATGTTCATCATCTATTTACTACTTACATATTTCACTCAATTTTTAAATTAAGTAATCTTAATTAATGTCAAAAGTTGTAAAAACTGACATACATAAATATTTTCATGATGAAAATTGTTTTTAATATGAACTCAAATCCATCTTTTGTAATTAATTATTAATTTTGAATGAAATATGAGACTTTTTTGTGTTAAAGGTAGAATACAAATTTAAAAGAGATTTTATAATTTATGAATTTAAAATATGAAATGAATAACACACAATTCCTATTATTTTGTAGACACACATTTGACATTTTACTTAAAGTTAAGTCATTTCGTTATTAACATATTACTGCTGTGGTTCGCGATTTTACTTAATCAGTCTTTTTGATGATGATAAGCATATTAATCGTTGAATTTATAACATTCGCTTGGAAGATGATGGAATGTGTTCAATCGTAAATTTTCTTTGCAAGTAAAATCTATTCCGAATACATTTACGGCTCCATTCCATACTATACTATTCTAGATCGACCTAAAATTATTTTACTGTGTGAGATATGTCATTAATCGGCTGAGCTCTAACTGGTGAAGATTTGGTGGACATTCGAGTTTTTCGGAAAAAAAAATTATACGTGCAGCACAGAATAATATGGAATGAAATCGTCCGGTGGCAACCAAAATCCCGAAAGCTAAAATCCCGAAAGCCAAAATCCCGAACGCCAAAATCCCGAAAAGGCCAAAATTCCGAAAGCCAAAATCCCGAATTTTCAAAATCCTGAAATTGATGAAATTATTTCATGGAGGAAATTGTTTTGAATAATTTCCTACGACACGGAAGATTTCCCTTTGCATCCAGCAAGCGCGGGTGCAATCGTGGGAGTAGTTATGACACTTTTAATAATTCGGGATTTTGGTTTTCGGGATTTTGGCCCATTCGGGATTTTGGCTTTCGGGATTTTGGCATTCGGGATTTTGGCTTTCGGGATTTTGACTTTCGGGATTTTGACCGGGACCCTTGAATATTGAAAGCAAATGATCAATGAGATTTTCAAAAACCAGAAAATGATTGCTATTTAGGATTTTGAAACCTTCGGGAACTGGGCTAAACCTTTAGCCTGAAGACCACTTAAGGCTATAGAAAGTTTTTACTTTCACGCTTAAGGGAATCGTAATATTTCATATATATGACGATTTATGAAATATTACGATTCCCTTAAGCGTGAAAGTATAAACTTTCTACACCCTTAAGTGGTCTTCAGGCTAAAGGTTTAACCCAGTTTCCAAAGGTTTCAAAATCCAAAATAGCAATCAATTTTTTCTGTTTTTTTGAAAATCTCATTGAACATTTGCTTTTAATATTTAATCCTAAATGAAAATTTTCCCAAAATTCTTGACCAATAACCAGTTAGAGAAATTAAGCCATTTGGCTAGGTCTTAGGTCTGAAGCCCGTATTACAGAGGATTCTTTTTTACGTAGGGTAAAGTGGTACAAGTTGGACAGTGGTACAAGTTGGACAGTGGTACAAGTTGGACAATCAATGGTACAATTTGGACAGGGCTTTTTGTCTTGATAAATTTAGTACTTCATTTTTATTTGTATATTTTTAATGCTTTAGTTTTATAATTTACTTCCTTGTGCTTAAAAACAAATTTTGTACTGTATTTATCAAGAAAAAAACCATGTCCAACTTGTACCGACGAATTGTCCAAATTATAACACTAATTCCAAATTATATCACTTTACCCTACTGCCTAGCAAAGCTTATTATTCTTCTCCTAACCACCAAGTCCAAATGTTGCCATGAAGGGCTGGATTTGCAGCAGGATCAGGTGCAACATTGGACGGCGGCAATGAAGTTTGTTGAAAGGACCGTAGTCTTTTTTCCATAACTTGCATTCTTATAGGTCGAAAATGAGCCAAGTTATTGATCTCGCAAGGATCTGCATCAACATAGAAGAGGCAAGGTGCTCTCAAGGGATTACATTCCCTTGCAGGTGATATCTTTTTCTGGCAAACTATCTTCGTTTTATCTCTAATATTTTCAATGTTTTTGGCATTTAAAGATTTTAGTGCAAATGGATTTAGAGCTTTCCAAACTGCGCTTTTCATCACAAGTTCTGGGTAAAAAGGGTTTTCTGGGCACCTTATTCCAGTTGTATTACCCAGCCAGCCATCATACCTTCCACCTCTTGATGTTCCGTTTATATATTTCCAGCCATCACGGAAGTATGAACTATATCCTTCTATTGTATCGATGTTGTGCAAGATTTCTCTTCGAAGTGGCGATTTGTTATGTGACAATGTTGGCCAAATATCTTTCCCATCAAGTTTTTGGAACTTATAGGAAATTGTTCCGGCAGCTTGGACAAATGTAGGCAACCAATCTGTGATGTGAATAACATGTTTGGACACATAGTGACGCTTCTGTAGTAAAGGACTCCAAATCAATGCTGGATTCCGGACAGATCCTTCCCAAGGACCATCTTTTTGCTGAAATAATTTATAATTTGTATCCAAAATTCGAATTAGGTGGTAGTTTTGAGAGTACTTACTCCTCTTAATGGGTAGTTGGATGCTGCAACACTGAGTGGTCCAAGTGTTGCACCTCCATTATCCGAGAAGAATAAGATAATGGTGTTTTTAAGCATATCCTTCTCCTGAAGTGCCTCAACCACAAATCCAACGGATCTATCCAATGCCTTGACCATTGCTGCGAAATATCTTCTTTTTGGGTCTTTAATATGGGTAACGGTTGCTAGATCCTCCGGGATAGCTTGCAATGGATCATCTTGATTTGCTGCATGTGGGGCAAGGTGTGCTATATACAAAAACATAGGTCCTTGTGAAGGATCATGGTTCCGAATAGTTTTGGAGGCTTCATCAGTAAAGACATCTGTTACGTATTGACCAACTGTATCTCTGTAAATACTTTCGTTCCGCCGAAAATCAAAACCCCTAGCTAAGTTCCTCAAAGGATTGTAAAGAGTATAGTCAAAATAATCAATGTAAGGTCCTAAGTATCCGACGTATGAATCAAAACCTCTTTTAGTAGGTATAAAAGTTTTCTTGGCTATTCCTAAGTGCCATTTTCCCACCATATGGGTTTTATAGCCGACTTCCTTTAGATACTGCGGGAGTAATTTTTCGGTAAGTGGAAGACCTCTTGGTTCATCTTCAAGGATTACAAGATTTTGCAATCCAGTGTGTATGGGATATTTTCCAGTCAGAAAGGCAGCCCTTGAAGGTGTACATAGCGCTTGTGTATAGTGACGATTAAAGATCACCCCCTGGTAGCCTAAAGCATCGATATTGGGCGTCAAAATCTCATTGCATCCTCTAAGACTAAGGTCAAAGGATCCCTTGAAAGAGTACAAGAATTTTGATATGTTTAGAATGTAAAATGATTTTAATATTAAATTGTTGTAGGACATTGTTTAAAGTTCCGTTGAGTACGGTTAAGAAATTGCATTTGGGAAGTTCATAGTGGGTCTGAAATATGATGAAAATCGATTTAGGTGCTTATTTTGATTATGTTCAGTTGGTGACCTGCCTTTGTCAGGAGTGAAGATCCGAAAGGCTTTGTTATGTATTTTAAGGATAAATCCTCTACTTACAACAGTTCCCAATAAATCTATCTTTGAGTTCTGATCGGTATAGCAGAAGACCTTTTGAATAAAGCCATAGATCTTAAGTGACCAGAAGTGATCAATATGTGATGAAAATTGTATTTTTTTTTCAGGACAACGCAAAGATAAGTTGTTCTAATAAGGTCACTACATGGTCGTGGCAAAATCTAAAACTCAAGTCTAAAAATTCCGAATGTAGTGAACCGATGTTGATAATACTTCAAAGTACAAATCCAGTGATCGTCGGATGGGAAGAGGTTCAGCTCATGAATGAAAATTCCATCGTGCGTATGTTAAATTCAGCAGAAAAAGAACCTATGAAATTGTTTGCACCAATTTTTCGTTTTTAAGGGGTTACCTTGTATTCGAAGTCAAAGAAATTTATTTATTTTTTAATTATTATTCGATAGATAACTAATTTACGAATATAATCACAACAATTTTGAAGCCAATTGGAAGTACTTTTGATAATACATAGACAAAAGTAAGAAAGTGCTGAGTATGTTTGCGAGCACTCGGGCTTGGAACGAACATACAAAACTTTAAAGTGCATTATATGGACTTTTTATTTTTTCGATTTTGTCAAATTGTCTGGAAAGATAAGAAATAGAACCTATTAACCGACTGAAATAAATAACGGCTTTGGCTTATTCTGTCCAGAGTTAAATAGTCTTTTAGTTGAACTAAAACTATTATTGACAACCTATTTTTTAGAAATTTTCTTTACAGGATTTTGCGATCTTGATTCTCTTATATTTCTCTCAAGCATTTGAAAATGTGCAAATAAAAACTAAATAAAACATTTAAATTGACATTTTTGAAAGGAAATAATAATAATTGTGCAGAGTATTTTCGAAGTTTTTCCAAAGTTATTGCTTTCAATTTCAAGTGACGAAAAAGTGCTTATAAAAGTATTGATGTAGTGTTTCAAAAAATGTGTCTTTTAAACTATAAATATTCAAAAATTCTCGAGAAGCCTCCTGGATCAATAAAGAGATATGATTTTAAAGCATTTGTAAACAAAATTTCAATTTATTTCGACAGGAATTATAAGAATTACAAAGGTATTCAGTTAAAGGTGGCGAAAAAAACTTAACCCTTTAAGGATGATTGGAACTCCGGTGTCCCATAAAGAAAATATTTTTCCTGACTACCTAAAGTTATTTTTTCTTATGCTTGTACGTAAATGCAAAGTAGAAGGTTGAAGGAATCTAGGATATTTTTTGCTGGTGGCTTGCAAAAAATATCCTAGATTCCTTCAACCTTCTACTTTGCTCAATAAAAATTTTTATGCTCAAAAATGAATTTTAAAATTCTCATAATTTAAATTATTTTTAAACTTTAATTTTTTTTTTGAAGCAAAACCGTTTTGGAAAAAGAAACTACAATACTCAAACATAATATTTTTCATTAGAGTCATTGCCATCGTCAGAAAAATTACTTAAATTCTTGGGCTATTTTTGTCCCTATCGTTCATAGAGACAAAGAATACACCAAATCAAACTCTGTAGCTTTTCGGATGTTAGATGTAAGGACGTTTCACAAGTTTTGTTTATTGGTTGCATTTTTATTGCCAAATTTGCCAAAACTTATTATTGTTATTTTGTTTTTTTAATTTCAAAAATAACGAAGATATATTTTTCTTTATCATTATGAACACATTTTTATTTTCCCATTTGCATAATCATTAATACCATAGTTTTGGTAAAAAAAATGTCGAAAAAATTCAGTTATTATTGGAAAACAATATTAATAATAACATTGGTTATAAATTTAATTTTATTGTATACACTAAAAGAATTACCATTGCAGTTTTATAAGAGTACATATATTGAAAATCTCATAAAATTTAGCGCTGTATAATAGTTTATCGTTATCAATTATAATCTTTATTGTTGAATTGCAAAATATGAAATGACAAAAAAATCAATTTTACTGTCGGGCCTTCAATAATGTCCTGCTATTCAAAATTATTTTTTAAAAAAATCAAAACTTTGCGATACTTTACGGTCACGTGATCAAAAATTTCCATTATTATAAATCTAGATTTTTTAGACTGCACTTGAATATGTGAGCACTCACTAGATCATCAGCCATTATCACGACAATGTTCGGTTTCTCCTGAACATTTTGTCCTTTTAAACAGTTCACTTTATTCACTACAAAAAATAGATACAATATACAATATATCACAGAAATTTTAACCATTATTAACAGCAGCTTCTACCTTCAGAGTACACGTTGAACTAAACTCGAATCCATCTCAAGAATTATTTTTATACGTGACTGAACTAAAAATTCCACATCATGGCTTTTCTTGGCAATTAAGACAATTTTGCATTATCTCAAAAAAAAATTGTGGACAAGTCAAAAATACTTCGCTGTACTCTCGAAATTTTGTATTGTTGCAATGATTTGGAATCGAGTCAACTGACCTGTCAAGACATTGGACTTCGGTGGTGACTGTCCCCCACTTCAGTTTGTAAGCTTTTCTTTAATACTAGTGCTTAAGGATGGTCTTTACTGATTCGATATGCCATATCCGATCGGTGAAGACCGTGAAGACTATCCTTAATTTCTAGAATTAAAAATAAAGTTTACGAACACTAAGGGGTAAAGTCACCCGGGTCTACATTAGATATTACCGATATTACAAAAGAATATTCCTAGGGACGTCGTTTTGGAAAATGAAAGTCAAATTATGTAGATTCTAAGTAACTATCTCCAATTTTTTGTCCTCTAGCTGTGCTTACGATTAAAAGCACTTTCAAACTATGAGGGCCCAAACAGGCTCAGGCTGATTCTCCAGAATATTAATTTAGCATGTAAAATTTGGCAGTAAAGATTAAACCCAAAATGTCATAAAGTGAGGGTTTAGGTTCATCGTTTAGATGAGCTTTACTCATTTTTTTGCTTAATTCTTTAGTGCCAAATTTACAGGTTAAATGTTCTCGAGGATCTGCCTAAGTCTATTTGGATCCTAATGCTCTGGACAAACTTACGGCTTAAATCGAGACCCGGTTTAATGAAAAACTGATGGAAATAATGGCTCCGTTCAGTAATAACCTTTCGAAGAGACAAAGCCACTCCAAAGCTAAGCCAAACCTATTCGAAAATCTACCGGAAGCCTAAAGTGCAAGTTCACATACCCTGCGCTCTAGCGGTGGTTGTTCTGCTATTTCGAATTTCGATATTCTTGACACTTCAATCATCAACAATGTCAACAACACTGTGCAAACGTTTACTGCAAAATGCGTGAATTTTTGTGTAGTTTTGTGGATGGCAGAACGTTTGAATTGTAATTTTATTAAGATAAATATCCATTTCATGAACTTTCTCAGTTTTGTGTAACTCATCAGTTTAAACGTTCAAACTTCCAACGGGTTTCAGGTAAGTTCTCTCTGATTTACATTCGAATCGGTAAAGGAAAAACCTCAACCGGAGAGAACTCCCAGATCGGGAAGGTTATTACTGAACGAGAGGAATAAGTCTAATCATCATTTTGATAATAATTAAGTAAAGCCGTCTCTCGGCTTAAGTCGTAGGTGGATGCAGCACATGACATTACATTAGCAAAATTATGCCAAGTTGTCACTCTTTTTGGGGATCAGGTAGGAAATTTAAGGCATCGAAAAATCGAAGAATTACATTATAATGGCTCCCTTTGTAGAGTTGGAGCAGTAAAAAAGACTGTTCTTTAATTTTTGCCATATTAATATTTATCTTTTTATTTAGAGACAGAATAATCTTGCAGTCGAAATGTGCAGTAGAACGACAAGGGGCGGTATTGTTTACCAACTTTACCACGACACGACATTGAATTTTGGTAACATTTCTGAAATTTTCTCTACGCGTGTTAATGTCCCGGAAATCATTGTTAAGTGCTAAATTTAAACTATAGCATCCATTATTTATATCTTTGGAGTCATCTTGATCTTGAAAATGTTTGACATACAATAATGTAGTCCGAGCTATATTTCCCACATAATTTTAAATTCCATAAATTTCAGCGTATTTTGTGTAAATTTTATTCATTTGCACAAAATAATTAAATAAGTAAAGTTCATGAATACCCATCAATTATTCACTCACCCACATATTCACATACATAAAGCTTAAGAAGAACCAGTGATTAGCCTCGATAAGCTTATGGTGGATAAGATTCTTTTCAGAGAACGTTCAAACTTGTGAGTGTTTGAAATACCTTTCCAATGACCCTAAACATCCCCAATTCGGTTGAGGCATGTGCAGTTTTTTCAATATTTAACCTTGAAAAACGGTTAAAAAGAATAATTCTAAAATATATTCAAAAATGAGGAGGGCTAGAGTTGGAAGGAAAAGTGAATGTCATGTTAATAGTCTTAATAGTCGTATCTGTAATTGTTTATTATTTGAATTTACAAGTAATTCATGAATTTCTGTAATTATAAATTTTACTTAAAATTGCCCGAGAAACATGAATAACTTTTAAAGTGATTTACTTTATTCCTTTTTTTGGCAACTCTGCGTTTCGTTAGACAGATCATAAGATTCCCGGCAGGTTTGTACCGATTCTACCGTAAAATTACTAATGATGTAGCTAGGAATCAATAATTAAGTCTAATTCGATATTTAATAGTGTTTTTCCTTAATGTAGTTTGAAGAGATTTTTTGTCTATAAATTGGTTGTGAATCAGTGATAAAAAATCCTAGTATGAAAATATATTTTCCTGAATGCTGAAATTACTCAAATTCGTTACCAAAATGTTTTCTTTTCATATTTTAGACTGCTAAAAAATTTTAAATTTATTAATAAATAATGCAAAACTACTGATGTTCGGAGTTCGAGCATTGTGCAAAATTGGAACGCATTAACACCCCTCTCGCATTTTACGAATTTGCCCATTTTCAAGAGTATTTTTTCCTTAAACATTATTTTTTATCAATACTGATAAACATTACTGAAGCTAAATATTGTGTTTTATATTGCTGCTATGCAGACTTCCACAATTTGATGAGACCAATCTATCTCAGTTGGATCTTCCTTGAGCTTATTCAAGCGACATGTAAAATCTCTTTTTGGCATGAAGATGCAAATTGATAGTTTGGGATTTAGGGGTAGGATATCTGGAATGGTTAGGGTAAATAAATAACTCGACAGACTTCCAGTAGATTATATTCAATCATTATTCTGCAGGCTCTATATAATCAACTGGCGATGAATTGACAAAAAATTTGCAGCTGTTGCAAATAAAATGTGCATTATTTTGCAATTCTCCCGATGAACCTATCCATTTTTCCCAAATGGAAAATTCTAAAGCAGAAAATATTCATGAGTGAACAGGCCATTGTCGTTCTCCAATTTGACTAATTAATTAATTCATATATTGGGAAAAGTGGCTGGAGAACTTTATAGAGCATAATTTTCATAAATTGCTCAATGTTGTCCAATTACACTGTGCATCGTGGTTCTCCATTGAACATCTGTTCACACTGTTCGCGAAACCATCGAAGCTGAACCCGAAATTGTATATCAGAAAATGTTATGGCTTCAAAGATATTTATGTATCAGCCAGAGAGGAATTGTTTATTAGGGATACTTTGACCGAAAGTATAGAATTAAATACATAAAATAATCCAAATACCGCATAATTTATTTCAGTTTAATTAAAAATTCTTTTATATTAATGAATTATTATTTATGCGACAGATAATATACATAATGTTAGTAGCATTATAGGTGCAAATTTTGAAAATCTCTAACTTTAGTTTTACATTCAATATAATGAATTAATATTAATTTACATTCGACAAACCATATCTGGTCGGCGCACTGATTTACTAATAATCCTTTGTCATTTTCTTTATATGAGTAATTACCTTTTCACAAGTTGTGAAATATTAATAATTATGGTCGAAAAATATTTTTTTATTGATATTTATTAAAAATCTTAGGTGATTACCTAGGGATTTTTAGGGTTCAAAAATTTTTGTCAAGGTATGACAAATCCAACGATGGAAATATATCACAGGACATAGTAAAATTTAAAAGAGATCCATGCCATAATTGGAAGAGTTATTGAATGAAGTCTCCTCCATTCTTATGTTTTATCATGCGGACGAATGAGAATAAATACACATTTATTTTGTGTATTTTGCTTATATCGCACATCCGCGATTTGAGTGACACTTTGAGCGGATGTGTTGTGATTGAAGCCGTCAAACATTAACCCATTCCTTACCATGGCATTATACATCATACGCAAATTGAGCGATTTTAGATGATTTATTCCTGGGCAATTTTTATCCGAATTGCTGTCAAGAATGGATTTTTAGTAACTTCATTTCTTCAATTACTTGAGAAAAATAGTGCGACAGAGATGAAAATTCATTTTGTTACTTTTTTCTTGCTTCAGGGAAGGTCATGCAAAATGTTTTCTCAAATTGACCGATGGAAAATACGACATCCTGTCGAATTTGTTAAAATTTGCCTTTTCCTCTTTCTTGATTGGAACTCTAGTTGCCAGTTTGTTTTCTTGGATAGTTATTCTATCTAAAGAAATAGAGTTTGTAATTAATTAATGCACGGAATTTAAATTCAGTGACCGTTAAGATGTGTATTTGACAGGGGCTCCCCGCACCCCCACATTATTAGAAAAAAAATCATCTATTAATCTGTAGGAAACTAATCCCAAAATAGGAACATTCTATCTCAAGTATTTTTGGTACATTGACTGAATGGGTTAAATCATAGTTTTTCATTTAGGGGAAAGTCCCCGTGCTTCGTAAAATCCCAAGCTTCGTAATGACTAAAACTTTCCTATGTTTTTCAATAAATGTGACTCATTGCACCCATTTTAAAAACTTGTAAAAATATATTGCAGAGTCACATTTATTCAGAAATATAAAAAAAATAGTCATTACAAAGCTTGGGATCGTACGAAACATGGACACTTTCCCCTATTGTAATTTACATTTCAAGTGGAACTTTTTATAAGCGACGTATGACATTGTAGCAAGCTTGAAATACTCACATTTAACACAATTCTCGTTTTTAAAATATTTATTTTTCCGTTATAATTCTGTAGTCATAAGTATGGTGGCCGAACTTCCCGGTTACTTTTGGCCCGGTGATCTTTACTTTGAAAGTGTCTAAAGCAGAGGTGTGCAAAAACCGTTGAAACCGAATTAACGTCAAAATAAGTTTTTTATAGTAACGTTTTGATCATTGACGTACATATTTCATTTGACGTTCATTCGGTTTCAACGGTTCTTGCACGCCTCTGGTCTAAAGTGTCATTGTTACTTTTAATTTCAATAACATATTGTGATTTGTAGAAATGTAATTTTCTGACCTTCCCCATGATGTTTTCAAAGTCAAATGTAATTAATTTTCTAATATACAACTTTATAAACAATAAACAAAAAAGAAGTTGTAGAGTTTTGAGGAAAAAAACTTGAACATTTGGATATTGAAGAATATTGTTTATAGAAATAAGATTTTTATGCTTAATAATTATCTTATTATCACTAGCCGAGTTGTGTGTGGCATATACTTTGCAAAAACGCCATTCTTTTATCATTTTTTAAGGAAATCTTGAAAATATCATTGATACAGCAAACAAATGTTTAGAAAAACTTATGGAAAATCTTTAGTACAAATTTTTGTTAGATAAAAAGTGGGTTAAGAAAGTGCACAAAACTTTTTATCTATTCTAATAATATAGGGGTGACTGGGGCAAAATTTATCAAAACGAAAATTTCAGTATTTACTATTTTCTAAAATAAAAGAGATTGAGGCTTGAAATTTTTATTATAGATAGTCTTCATGAACCTTCTTAAACTTACAAAGTTTCAAGGGATTCGAGGAAGGATTATGTAAAATAAAAAATAATGAAATTTTGAGCCCTATTTTTGGAATATTTGGCTTACAGAAAATATCAATACTGATTAGCTCAATTTAAGCACATTTCTCGTTAAGATAGAGAAAAATTATCTTCGACAAAGTTGTAGAGGAATAAATTTCCTATAAGAATATGTCTATTTGATATTTTTAACGTTTGCGAGTGTAAAACGTCACAAATTATCCGAAGACTGACAAAATTTGCCCCTGCAATTTTGAGAATCTCCACAAAATCGACTTTTAGAAAATGATTCGAAAATCATATTTCTTTCGAGATAGTGGAAAATAGTGTTCTGCAATGTTGTAGAGCAGTAAATTTCCTATGAGAATATGCTCATTACAAAACGCTTGAGTTTTCTCAGAGCTCGTGAAAGAATTAAATATGCGTTTTGATAAGTTTTGCCCCAGTCTCCCCTAATATTAATAATAACGCTGGCACAACATTCCATGAAGGAACAAGGCCTTCCCGCAAGGTGATTTCTAGACATGCATTATTATTTTTTCTTGTACGGGATGAGGTTATCAGTCCCATTCCCGTGGAATCAAGAGCAGTAAAGCTCACTGGATGCAATCCAAATCCGAACACCTTCAACGCCAGAAAAATTCCTGGTGACCTAAAGGGGATTCGAACCCGGGACACTTGCATCATAGAGCGAGTGCTCTACCACTTGACCATTGAGTGCCCTAATAATCGAAGAAAAACAAAGAAATCCTCAAAATGCCACTTAAATCGCGGTAGTGCGATAAATTCTATTTATATAACGAATATTTGTTTATAACTTTTTTTAAACATATTTTTAAAAATTTAAATTATTTTCCTATATACCTAGCTGATTAAAAAATAATGAATTTATGGTTCAACTGGTGAAAGAAAATTTGGCGTCTCCTTTTGCAAAGGCGTAGTTTAATTGTAAATTAATGCACAAGTTCCTCCTGAAGGAGAAGCCGTCATCGTCATTCAGTGCAAATAAACTTGTGAAACACTTTTTAGTCACGTTTGCAGTTAGTACACATGAGACGATGCTGTTATCTGAGTGTTAGGGGGGTGTTTGGTGCTCAGTGGATTTGCATGTGACAGTCTGATGGTGTAGGAAACTGACGAAAGACGCCGAGAGACGGAAATACAGAAGCCAGTGAAGGATTATTCAGAGGCATCCTTGGTGTTTGCATCGCTTCACTGACAATGGTAGATAGATAAACACGTTGAAGGAGTCCTCCATTGCACTGATATTTCCTTCTGAGCACAACAAAAGGAAAAGGATTGCAAAAGATGCTGTTTGGTTGATTTTTCTGCTTGGGAAACAATAAGAACTTTTTATAAGGTGCAAAGAACTGGAAAGATTTGTTGA
Organism: Phlebotomus papatasi; assembly: GCF_024763615.1. Lineage (NCBI taxonomy): Eukaryota > Metazoa > Arthropoda > Insecta > Diptera > Psychodidae > Phlebotomus > Phlebotomus papatasi. Next base: position 38,000,278 of record NC_077223.1, read on the forward strand.
GTGTCATGTGCGTTATTAAGGTTATGAAAGGTATATGCTAACTTACATGGAATAAGAGATTAATACGATTTTTTTGTCCCCAATATAGAATAGAATAGAATATTCGTCTAATTTCGGCTATTGCACTTGCAGATCGGCGTTCTTAAGTGTTTTTGGTCTTTCAGTCCTCAACGTCGAAATATTTATTTATAACGCGTATCAATCAATTCTTCGGATAGTTTTCAATATTACATGTTAAAGGTAAGTTTCTCAAGCATAACGTTGTGCTCAAGATACTTTTTTTTTGTTTTAAGGTAAAACAGAAAAGCAAAGCTTCCCGTAAATGTTTTTTTTCCTGGCGCAAAACACCATAATTCAATGAAGTAATAAACTATACTGTTTGTGCTTCAGCGAAATGATTTATAGTGACGGTTATATTTCCCGATGTAAATAGCCTCAGATAACGTTATATAATGGTTAGTGCTTAGAATTAATTCATATACAATAAAAATGAAAAATACAGTTCTACTATAATTTATACCAATTTATACATTACTACGGAGATTACGAGTAATGTTTTAGAATACTGCAGTTCTTAAAAAAATTACGTTATGCTGTTTATCGTGTGTCTGATCACTCTAGACTTTGACTATAGTCCCAATTTTTAGAGATATTGACTTCGAGTCTTTTAGGAACCCCCACATTAGACAGAAGTCATTAATGACTTTAATTTATATCTCAAGAACATTTTTTTACTTTAAAGAAAAAAGGATTTCGATTATTCTGACCATTCTGACATTACTTTTTACGCGATTGTTTTTTGCTTTTCTAAACTGACAAGATATGTAGCTACGGTAGATCTATCATTCATCAACCGCAGATCTATTCATCAACAATGCTTTCGAAGTACAGTTTCGTTTTTATGAGATGCTGTGGAATTTTCAGAGTCCACCGCCGTCTTAGCGTTGGTGTCCAATCTCCAGAGTAAAGCGGTGAAAAAGTTCTTTCTCAGGTTGTATAAGAACCAGACTTGTAAGAACATGTTCGAATTTTTCGAATACACAAAATCCCAATAAAAGAAGAAAAAAAAAGAAAATTCTGCTCTGTTGAAATTGTTAGCGTTAAGGCCTCGATTAATACCTGAATCTTTATATTATGTGAAGCCATCACATCAGAAAGTGCCCCTTACATTGTGTTGGACGGGCACTTAGAAAAATTAAGGGGGAGTATCAGCCAAGTTTCGAGTGCGAGCATCCGGAAAAGCGGTATGCTTTGTCACCCTTTTAATTTATGAATTGTAATGTAATTAATAATGTCGTTATAATTATATTGCCAATGTACATTTACCTGGAAAGTATTAAAATTTGAAGAATCAGCAATTTTATTTAGCAGAAATTTCAGTTTTGCTATAAAATCCATTCCACTGGGGATCATCCATATCTGACGTCCATGAGCAAAATATCAAACTGAACTTTGCTCTTTCAACATCCAATCCAGATAAATTTACGGTGGATGATTTATCAGCCATGTCCCCGATGATGGCTCATGTCTTATCATCTCGCTAGATAGACGTCTCGCCACACGAAAAGTGACAACTCATCCACACGTCCAAGGGGAAAGAATTCCTGGCCAGGATAGCTCCCGATGAAGCTTTCTCATCAATCTACATCGTGCCAACAAAATGAACATTCATCCATTACCATGCTGAGCAATTTTCTAACCCGAATTTCCGCATTGTTCGGAAAACACCCCCAAAATAGACCAATATAGGCAGGAGGGGGAGTGTGGAAGTAATCTAATGTGAAAATGGAAGAAGCCAACACCCAAACCCGTGGTGCAGTTCCATTAGAAATTGATGCCACTGCCGAGGTAACATTTCGCACTCTGACTCCATTATGCCTCTCCATTAGGAGTCATTTGTTGTCGAGGAATTAGTTATGCGAGTGGGAGTTATTGACTATCTCATATCCCGAAAATACTTCTAATAAAGTAAATCAAAATTATAACAAGAACCAAAAAATTCTGTAATTTCTTTTTAAGTGATAGTAAATAAAAACTTTTGTTTCATACTGCCTTTTAGGATTATAAGAAATATCACATTTAAATTTTAAAATGAAATGATGTACTGAAAATACATTATGCAAATGTTGCTCTCTTTACAAATCTGATAGCTAAGAAGATAATTGTAGAAGGATAATAATTTTTCACTAAAAGGGGTGAGGAAACAGTTTCTGATTAATCTAATTATTTAAAATATTAAGATAAATAATTTATTGTAAAAAAACTTTCTCGGTAGCAATTCGCAGAAAAAAATTATATAAACTCGTCTAATTTGCGATAACTAAAGTGGAGGAAGTTTGGTAACTTGGAACGACCTAAACTTTGGACCGCTCGATGTTCATAATATGTTTCTTATTGAATTTGGTTAACAACAATATAATATACGATACACATATTCTTGAAAATTTTTTAGATATATATGGAAAAAATAGAATAATAGTGCTATTCCAATGAAAAATTAACATTTTTTAAGCACATGACTGTTCCCAAGTATTTTACTTTATCGACTTTTCTGTATTGGTTCCTGTCGCGACTGTTTAATGGTTTTGAAACAACACTGGTAAAAATAAATGGGTCAAATTGACCCTTTTCCAAAGGATGGATCATATTTGACTCTTTGAAAGGGTCACCAGGTACCCTTCGAAAGGGTCACGGTTTTGACATCTATTTAATTCCGGAATAAACGAATAAAAAAACAATGAAAAAGTGATCTTTGGTGTTCGCTCAGATGAGAGAAATATGATATCAGTAATAAGTTTACAATAAAACATGATTATTCGTGATAAATGTGCATACTAAATTTCAAGAGATACAAAAGTGAACCTTTCAAAGGGTCAAATACGATCCATCCTTCTGAAAAGGGTCAATTTGACCCTTTTATTTTTACCAGTGAATACGACGAGGATTTACGATAACAGTCGAACCAATGCATAGAAAAGTCAATAATGCAGAAGCATTTGAGAACAGTAAAGTTCTATAAAGAAAGTTTCGGAGAAAACGAATCCTATTTATTTATTTAAGAAAGCTCTGATGAGATGATACCTTATTCTCGATAGTATCGACTGTCAATTCTGAAAAATTTAGACGATAGTTGCACTTTTTGTAGCTAATGGGTGTAAACACAAGTAGATTTTGATTCTCCAATAGTGTCTTGGATAAAAGGTAAATGGAATTCTATTTGCACAAAAAGTCGTTGACGTTCGAAGAATTCAAATTTAATTTCGAATTTTCATACTAAATTTTCGAACAAGGTGGGGAAAATTTATCAAATATTACACTAAAAAGCTCGCAAAAGAGTTGATCAGTTATTATGGAGTGATTAAATAATGAGACAAGAACAGTAATCGTCGTTATTCTGTTTTTTCCTCACAAACAAGAAGATGATTTCCTTACGACCAAGATGTACTTCAGCCACCTTGCGGATGTATTAAGAAGTATTAAGAAGTAAGAAAGTATCTTTCTTAGCTTTTCAAATAGATTTTCGAATAGCTTTTTTTCTTTATCAAACTCTACTTCTGTATGGAAAGCATATAGATATTTATCAACATTCATATTCTTTTAGGAATGTCACATTAAATGGTCCAACAATGCGTAAAAAATCTGTATTCATTTAATATAACAGCTATATATTTATCGATACTGTCGACAAATTTATTTATTTGGTATCGAAAATTTATCATTCCACTACTGAGCTTTAATGAAATTTAAATTTACAAAACAATTGTGTATTTCAAAAAAATTATGGCTAGGCCTACGTTCATTTGTAAATATTCGAAAAATAGCTTTTTCTTTCAATGTAGCCCCATATTCCCCTAGAGATGTGAAGGTATAAATTTAACTTATCATGAATATTATTGTCTTTTCTCTAATAATTCGAACAATATTTAATTTGAAAACAGAAATGTGAAGGGCACGCAAATATTGTAAATTCTATAAAAGAGCTTCACATGGCTTAATACTGACTGAGTATAAGTTTTCTTCTCAGTGTTAATTCTAATAAAGAATTATGAATGGAAATTTATGATATTCATCGTCGCAGTAAAACTTCTTCAAAGTCTTCCTCGCAAGACAAGACCCAAGGAATAAAAGTAGCTTTCTCGTCACAAACTTGAGGTACACATGTTCCCATATATAGAGTAACCACAGCACTTGATGTTTCCTCCAGCCAAAGCTATTACATAATGTTTAATGAGAATTAATGGTTTCGCACTCGTGAGCAAATTTGCACTGAATGTGAGCACATATTGTGGATGTCTCGGAACAAACTTTGGAATATCTGTGACTGTTTAAATACACCAGGAATTATGGCATGTTTCGCTGCATCTCAAACAACAAATATACAGCATAACTTTAAATATTTGGAAAAATACCTTTCAAGATTCCCAAGCATTATCTCGCTAAGTATTGTACTTCACGTTTCTCTTAGTAAATAGTTATCATATTTCCACCACTCATTTCACAAGACTTTTATTAGGGTAAGTAAAGTAGGACTTCTTAAGCAAAATTTCGTCCTGTTTAAACTTTTTTCATGCAAATATATTTTTAAGTCGTATATTTTTTATACTTCAGTCACAAAGACCAAAAAAAAACAGTGATAAGCCAAGATAAGGTTATCCTAGCTGAAATTCGTTAAAGACAATATCGGAGCGTGACTTCGACAGATTTGAACGGTGTAGGGGAAAGTACACTCCCTTCGAACGTTCATGCGTTCGAATAATGTGAATTTCTTTTGTTTTTCGTAAGAGATTTCTACTAAATTATCACGGAAATATCAACAATTGATGATAAGCCAACTAATATTTAATAGAAATGTGTAAATCTCTTAGGAAAACTAAAAGAAAAGTTACATTATTCGAAGGCATGAACGTTCGAAGGGAGAGTACTTTCCCCTACATAAATTAAATTATCTTGAAGTGATTCTTTATGGCTCTGGCGCATCTTTTAGGGAGGGAATCTACACATTGGGAGCAATTTTCGTCAAAAATTTCTTTTTTGAAGCAAATCATCTGCACTCCTATAGTTTGAAACGTTAAAATTTTGTTAAAAATGCATTTTTTAATTCGAATTGCTTCCAATGTGTAGAGGTAAATCAGGAAAATTTCATAAAAACAAATTTTCATATATATACTTTTCTAATTTAAACGATCTATGTCAATCGCACTCTTGTGCACTCAAAATTGGATTAAACTAAACTGAATTTGTTGTGACAGTCAAAACAAAAAGAAGAGTTAGAGACAGTGGAATAGACAAATGCAAAACTCTTGACAAAGAATGGAATGTGAATTTTGATTTCACAAATAAAATTTTCCTGATTTGAATCATTATGGCTTTCATACACATTTTAGATCAGGAAAATTTCATGAAGTAGATATTCACATCCCTTTTTTCTCAAGTATTTTGCATGTGTCTATCCCACTTTTTCGGACTATTGTTCTTCTTTTGAACATCACACCAAATTAGGTTTAGTTCAATCGAATTTTGAGCGCGAAGTAATGAGATATACATATGCAAAACATTTGAGAAAAAAGGAATGTTTAGTTTTGATTCATGAAATTTTCCCGAACTAAAAGGTGTGTGGGAGACTTTACCCTGACACTCGAACTCAACTGACAATAGAATTTATAGACATTCAGAATTTCAAGACTTTAAAATTGTCTGTAAATAATTCAAGTTATCATTAGCTTTACTTACCTTATCATTGGTCATTAAAAATTTATTTATTTATTTAAAAAAAATAAACTGCCTTTGAAATTGTACGTCTCTTAAGAGGCATAATCACAGGCAAGAAATTTATGCGTCCATACCATTCTTAACGCTGATGATTAACCTACACCGGAGCCAAACGGTGAAAATGCTCCTTCTAAGTTTGTATAAGCCAGCGAGGAGTCAGTATAATATAATAAAACTCCAAAAGAAAAAGAAAAATTCATTATATCAACCACTCAGAATAAGAAACGACTTCTGATTTTCCCATCCTTAGGAGTCCTGGAAAACTATGGGTCATATATGACCCAATCGTCCATAAAGGTAATAAAGTACAAAATTTTCCAGACGACTAGTTTACTCGTTTGCTCTGTCATTTTTGAAGGATAAATAACTTGAATATATTTGTAATAATAAAAAAATATTTAGAGTACGAGTAAAAATTAAAGCGATCAAAAATTATTTTAAGAAATCTCATTCAATTTTTGGTGTCAAAGAATCTTGAAGACTTGTTAACAAAAATCTTGATCTTGGGTTGAAAACTCCACAAACAGTGTTGCCGCATCCGGACGGAGTTTCCCTCTCCGAAAACACATCTATTATCTACACGGCAATTTTTCTACAGTTAACAAAAACAATAATTTTTATGAAAAAATGTATTATTTACTTCATTTTTAATTTTTATGATATTCATCGAAACAAATTTCGCATACTATTAAGGTAACACAGAGATAAATGTCGCATGCCTCACAAATACAATTAGTCTTATAATCCTTTTTTCTGATAGCACCATTTGCACCTCAGTTTTCTTCGAAACATGTTTGATGGTAATGGGTAGGTGCAATGTTGTTTGTCTCTGGGAATTTAAGACGTACAGTTGCACATTGCTGTGGATCCGAGAGTTCTTACGGAGTTGATGCGTTCTCGATGAAGACTTCAAAGTCCACTTTATCCACGTCTTGTTCCAAATCGCTTTCGTTCAGAACAAGATTGTCGGCATCATCGCTATCTTCCGGGCATAATATGTGGATGATTTAGGGTTCATGGATCATGAAATTTTTTTTTTCAATTTTTGAAGTCATCTACAAGAGTAAAAAGTTATGAATTTACAACATATACGCAGAAGTATCTTATAAATTATCAAAATATTACCTTCTTCAGTCAGTATTGCACTGGGAAGTCTCAGTTAATTGATATTATCACACAATATTACACGAATAATTAACTATTTTGCGCATACATAAACAAAAACATGAAATATTATAACCTCAAATCTTCGAAAATCCACTGGTGACAGATTCGGTGTTTTTTTACCTTTATGGACGATTGGGTCATATATGACCCATGAAAATTATTAAGCTTTCTTGAAAATACCAAAAAACTAATTTTTACTTTGTTGAGAAATATTATGTATAGTTATTATAGTTTCTAGTCATAACAGGTTTTTGCTTAAAAAAATTAGAAATATTAAAAATATTAAAATTCAAGCATCAACGTGAAAATTTGATAATTCGTAATTTTTGAGCTCAAATATTTTTTGTATAGCAAATAGCTGGAGATTTGCAAAAAAGATCCTAGATTCCTTCATCTTTCTACTTCGTGATTATGTACAAACATTAGAAAGAAATAACTTCAGGTTTTCAGGATAAATTATTTTCTCTATGGGTCACGGGTGACCCAATCGTCCTTAAAGGGTTAATTCCGAAAAACTAATCGAATAACTGATTTATGTCAATTACTAAGAGATTCATAAAGCTCTCTTCAACGGCTATTAGATGCTCACTGGGTTCAATGTTAGTCTGCTTCCGAATTTATCATGAATATTTGTCATATGACATTGTCATATTGTTACAGAATTCCCCTACATGTCAGGGTTATCTAATCTAAATATTTGGCATGAAATTTCGAATATAAAATTTTCGATTAATCGCTTCTACAGATACAAACAATGCAAAATCCTGTGAAGTTACGTTCTAGTAAAAAGTTTCAGCAAATCGAATCACAATGCCATTCTATACCACCCCTCAGCATTAAATTGGGACAATTAGAATGAAAGAAATATTCTCGGAAATTTGAACTTGATTCATGTCACTGTGGATGCATTATTAAGAAAAAATTGGAATAGTTCTCTGACTTTAAACATTTCATATATTTTTCCGTTATTCCTTTAATGAAGCTGACCTATATTTTTCAGGAAATGTGTGACTTAATACTAGCTATTAAAATATATGGCTATTAGGTTAGATTCGTTAAAGGAATATGGAAAAATGTCAAGTCTTCGAAGTCAGAGTGTGTACGAAGCCTGAAAGTCTTTCCCTACATAGATGAAATTAATAAGCTTTGTAAAATAAAAATTTGCTCACTTACAAAAAATTAAGGTACATCCTTATGTTCCTTATTCTCATCATTTGACCTTCAGGCTCTTATATTACAAATTTATATAAAGAAAATTGACTACATATCTCTTTATTTGAGTTTGAGTAATAAAGCATGGCAATTAAATCCAATACAACTTTCTATTGATTGACTTCCCTTTACAAACAACTTTTCAAACAGACAACTGACAGCAGATGATCCAGGATGCGATTTTCTCAGCTTTGCAAAATTCTTCACAGTTAACCCTTTTTAGATCATGATAAGTCTTCCAATTCAGTTAATTTTGTGTTTATCTGGAGATTTCCATGACATGTAATCGATTGATTGATTGGCAAACATTTAAGCACGATATGTTTATGCTGAAAAGGGGTGCTGTTCTGTTTTAATTGTGTCCCAATGTTATTGATTGGCCATCCTTGGTGTCAATTTCTATTCGATTGAGGCAACAAAGGTACCTCCTTGTATTATCCTGAATATTGGAAAAATGCGTGAGAGAGAAAGGGAGAGAAACCTTGGTCTACAGATACACAAATGATGATGGCAATGACGCACCCTTTCGTGATACTTCAATTTTATCCCCCATGACAGAGCTTATCTTAATGATACGCAGATTACGGGCAACTTTTCAAGCACTACACATCCAATCTTCCAGACTCATCCTTCGTGTGTGAAAAAGGCGCTCAAATCTCGCAACAATAAACCCCCTAACCCCATTTTAGGCGATTTCATAGCCATTTCATCTCCTCAGCTTCTGCTAAATTACTTACACTCCATCACCCGTAAGTTAGACACCTTTTTCTACCGCCAAGAAATTAGACGAGAATGTGATTTGAAACTGACAGCAAATTAGCTTGAATGTGAGAAGTTAATCTAGGATATTTTCAGGGAAATAAGGCTTTGCTTTGAAATAAATTAACCCCTTAATGACAATGAATATAACGAGTAAAATACTTATCCTTTTTATATGGAAATTTACAGAATTTTATATTGCTCTACTTCCATATAAGGGCAAATGTACATAAGTGGTGCATCTATGTATGTATAAGATGATTTCCCCGACCTTTTATCTTTATAAAAATTCATGAGAAATAATATTATCAAGGTGGTTTTTTTGTCCATTCGTTGCCTGCCTGGGAGCTAAATGGTAAAAAAAAAAACATCTACAATTTCAATTTTAAATAATTTAAAATAATTTAATTTAAAACATTAAAAACAGTGAACTATAATTCTATTTTTCGCAAATGGAAAATAATTAATTATTTTATTATTTGATGTTTAAAATTAAAGCAATTTTTTAATTACATGTTTTTTTAATGATGAAATTTTATTATCCTTTAACTTACCAAATTTAATTGTTTACTGACCCATTTTCAATATTTTACCGATCAAATCTGAATTTTCTACCTCTGTTTTTGTTGGTAAATTTTGATTATAGATTTTTTAATTTTTTTGTTTTTTTTTAACAAATGTAGCGCTCTATATTCCCATACTTTATTCCTATCTAATAAAGCAATAGGGGAAGTGTGCCAAATTTCGGCCAGCTTCTAATTTCGGCCACTTTGAGTGTAATTTCGGCTATGGAAATAAATTAATTAAAATTATGTATGTAATCTACGAATAGTCAATGAATTAATTTTGCTTTTAAATATTTATTCATTTTAGGATGTATTAACACAAAGACCGTTAAATTTTAGGTATATTTTAAATTAATTAATTGTGTTGTAAAAACTCAGTGTCGAAAGAGTCTTACAAAAAATGTGACAGATCGATTGTGTTTCTAGCAGTCTTATGATTTGTGATGAAGTGCAAAAGGTTTTCTTTCAATGTTTTTCATGGAAATTGATTAGTTTTCATTAAGGATTGTTTCTGTTTATGTCAATAGTGAATTTCGGGTGAAATTTCCCAGCTGGATCCTGTATTTAGCGTAAAAAAAGTTTATACTTTGTGAGCGTCTCTTCGGTGAGGTAGTGTTGCCTATTCCGGCAACATATTTTGCTTTCCTAAATTTCTCATTCATTTTGTGTTTTTTTCAATTTCTGATTTCTACAATGTCCAGAGAAAAAAACCATCGCTTCTATGAAAATGAAGATGTGGAAAAGGCTTTGGAAGAGTCCAGAATGGGCAAATTGCTACGGGAATCTGCGCGTAAATTTGAGATGCTACCCTTCAGGTCTTCAGGACAAATTACACGGAAGATCTCAGGGCTTGTGGATCATATAAACGTATTAAACTAAATATTAAACTCGTTCCGTTTGACGTTTTGAAATTTTCTATCCGTTGCGTCACAAAAGGTGGTCAGAAAAAAGGTAGCCGGTATTTCACTCAAAGTGGCCGGAATACTACCCAAAGCAATGTCCATATTATTATTATTTTTTCAATATTTTAGGAGGTGATTTTAATTAAAAAAAATATGATAAACTAGTTTTAAAGGTTCCAGACAACCCTCCCGAAAAGGAAGTAATAAAAAATATCAATATGAATTGAAAATATTGCATTTAAAACTTAGGACTTCGGTGCTTATATGCAACTATGCCGAAATTTGGCACACTTACTCTATTGTCTGATGAAATTGGTATTTGTCGCGATTTCGATGACTACTTGTGGTACTAAACGGCAGTGTTGGCACTACAATATTTTCATGGAAAAACAAGTCTGAAATATCAGCAAAGTTTGTAACACTATGCACTTATATTCTGATATTGCTTCATAAACAAATACTCAAAGAGTTTCACATATGATATTAGAGGTACTCCAGTTGTTTGGCCTCTGCTCCCAAACTACTAGTGATTCCAAATACCCGGGTATTTTGAAGTTGCCGGGTACCCGGTTCCCCTGAGATCCGTACCCGGGTACCCGGGTAGGAACCGGTTCCAACTATGAATTTTCGAAAATATTTTTAACTGTGAAAAAATAAGTCTTTTAGTGTTTGAGGGCATAAAGGGGGGGTTCAGGCAATCTCTTGTAGAGAATTGTAGTTTATATGCCAAACTAACTTAAAATCTAATAAATAGGTATAGAAAATTTTCACTTGAGATTTGTATTGATTACACAAGAAAAAAATGGCATATAAATTATAGAGTACCATTAAAATAGTGACATCTTTTTATGGCTGGATAATTTTTTTTTTTAAGTTTTCCGACTACAAAAGACCAAATAATAAGATTTTGTTGCAGAATAGAAATTAATTGAAGAAAATAAATTCAATCAGTTTCATGTTTTTATTTTATTTTACTTTATTATTATTATAATAATGTTTAACCCTCTAACGGGTAAGACCGCCTCCAGGCGGTCATTCTATAAATCGCATTTACTGCGATAATATTACTTATTTGAAGTTGAAATATCTACAGTGTCCTCAGTTATAGTCTTACTAACTTATTTTCTGAAGCTGAACTCATTTTGACCTTTCGTTTGCTTACAATTTTCAGTTTTGTGTGACAGGTCAGAGAAAAAACAACAAAATGTCGCTCGCGACATTTTGCGTTTTCAAGTGCAAAAAAGATTGTTTTAAAGAAATCTAACTGTAGTAAGAATCTTATATCCTGAAAGATATGTTCTTCTAGTTTGTATATTTCAATTGATAAGTATGAAAAAACTAGAAGTAAGAGTTTAAGAAGAAAAAAAGGAAGACCGCCTGTGGGCGGTCTTATCCGTTCAAGGGTAAAATTTTCAAAAATTGCCGATTTTTTTATTTAATTGTTTTGGTTGTTCTAGTAAAATACATTATTATTTTGCAAGATATTAATCATGGAAAACAATTGAGTTTACACGGAGACTGTCCAGAATGAGTAAAATGGTCGATTTCTGCAAATTAAGCGAAATTGATAAAGAAGCAGACTTCAACAGTGACGATGATTTTCCTAATTCGTCCTTTAATGTCTCAGATCGTGAAATAAAACCAGAAGATGAGCAATGTATTTCAAAGGACCTTCAAATTATACAAGAAGGCTGACGTTTTCATAGATGATCTGTGACCTATTCGGTAAAAATCAGTCTTATTGAAATACCTTGAGCTTCATTAATGTTAATTATAAAAATTATAAACGTTTTTTTCCTAAAAATTACATTTCTTAGATAATCATACAACATTCATCCATAAAAAACGTTTAAAATTCATTTATTTTACTATTTGTTCACTATTTTTCAATTAAAATATTTCAGTCTTTTTAAGCCTTAAACCGATATGACCGCCTGGAGGCGGTCTTTACCTTTTCTCACCTGGCGCCCAAACGGATAGAGATAATGAAGAGTGGATGGTATTTTTGAGTTCAGTGGACGATTAATTACCCTATACAAAATTATTTAACTACTTTTTTTGGATATTAAAGAAAACACCGTTAGAGGGTTAAGTACTGAAAGCGCATTCAGCACTTCATCGCTCATTCTGTTCCGAATTTTGGTACAAAATTTGGATGAAGTGCTGAATGCCCTTTCTGATTCAACACTAGTCGGGGGGACTGTAAGAAGTGCTTGATACAGCCCTTCTAATAATTTCCCCCGACGTCCCTCCTTTTTGAAAGTGTAAATTTCCTCCTTTTTTTCCAAAGGAATTTATTTTTTCTTCTCTCTGCAAACTTTTTCGCGAAATTTGATTCATATTGAAGTAAAGAAGTCTCAACAAATTCGATTACAGAAATTGATGATAAGATGGTTATATTTTCCACACAGAAATATCATTTAATTTTATTTAATTTTTTGTGATCAGTGTATGTATTAAAATATATAAAAAGTTTATTACAAAATTGGATAGCAAAATGCTGAAAACAACACACTAATAATTCCTGGATAAGCTGGAAGTAAGTTCCATTATAAATTGAAAATTCCTAGGGTTTCTTTTGGAACATTCAATTTAATTTTTCTAAAAAAAAACGGTTCCAGAATCGATTCCAGAACCGGTTCCAGAACCGGTTCCATGGCTAGGAACCGGTTCCAATACCCGTGGAAAAATCTGGCGGGTACCCGGGTCGGGTACCCGGTTCTGGAATCACTACAAACTACATCAGCTCCAGAGGAAGCATCGGTGGCAAAATTGAGCTACAGCACTAGTCTAGAAAGTGTTTTAACGATGCATTTATTAACATCGTAAGGGCACACATTTACGAATTTGTGGGGTGAGAAGTGTCATTGAACAATCTCTCTGGAAACTTACCTCCATATCGACAGTTTTCACCCACTTTTTCAACCACAGCTCTCGTTTTATAGTCTTCTCATTCGTGTACATCTGAGCAATTTAGTTCATATGGATTATATACTAAAGTAAAGTGAAAGGTGTCTTCAATACAAGGTGTACTATAAAGATTATACAATATAATTGACATACTTTTTAAAGTAAATAATCTGATAATTCAGATAATATTGCGTAAAATACGTGTTTTTTAGAGGGCATAAATAGGAGCAAGTAGGGGGATGGGGCGGGGACAAAATAAAAATTGTATTATTTTACGAAGTTTAACTTACGGCGTTATCACACTTGCACATTAAAATTTTAATGTGATTCACATTAATTGTCGCTTGTGAGCATCCAAATATGTTATTTGTGTCTTTGATTCACTTAATATTTAGAGTTTTTCTATTTATTGATAAAGAAGTGGACTTGGCCTGCAAAAATAAGTTTGAATTTACCTAAAGCATAAATATTTTTCACATTAAAAAATTAAAGAGAAAATCGCATTAAATTTTCGCATTTATAGCAAGTGAATTAATAATATTTCGCATTAAGTTCAAGTGTGATAACACAGTTAAGCAGATCTACGAGAACCTCAAATTTTAATTAAATCAAATTAATATGTTATCTAAGTTTTTGATAGGTTTTATAGTAATGTGCGAATCGGTTAATTTTTTAAGGATTAGTGGGACACCGTTGTCCCAAAAGCTAAAACCATTTTGTTTGACTATTAAGAGGACATAAATAACTTTCAATAGTTAAAAAAAATGGTTTTGTTTTTGGTACATTGTTGTCCCATCCGTCCTTAAAGGGTTAAAATAAATCGTTTTTTAAACAGGTATATATACATATTAAATAAGAAATAAAACTATATTCTTGTGATATTTGTTCTTTTTTTTTTACTATTCTCTAGTTTACAGAATTAAGGTAAGTGTGCCAAATTCCGGCCAGCTTGCAATTCCGGCCACATTTTTTGTTCTTCGAATTTCCATGAATTTTTAGTTTTTCATACTCTAGAGATTATACAATGCAAAAGAATAGTAAAAAATGTAGCTTCGACAAACGAGATGACGTGAAAAAGATATTGGAAGAATTTCCGAAGAGCAAGAAACTACAAGAATGAAGGTGGCCGAAATAGGGCACCAAAGCTATGTCTACATTTTTATTCATTTTAAAATGTATTAAGAATAATTTTAAAGTGAATAAAGACGATAAACTGTCTACAAGGTTCTAAGCAACAGTCCTAAAGTAGAAGGAATGAAAAAAATCAATTTCTATTAAAGATATTACATTTCAAACTTGAGACTTTGGCGCTTGCATGCAACTATGCCGAAATTTGGCACACTTACCCTAATTCATAAGGAATTAATAAGAAAATAATTGGAAAGATACTACGGAAAGGTTGTCTAGGCGGATATTTTGTCTATCTTGTCTATAGGGGAGACTGGGGCAAAATTTGTCAAAACGAAAATTTCAATATTTACTATTTTCTAAAATAAAAGAGACTGAGGCTTGAAATTTTTATTGTAGATAGCCTTCATGAACCTTCTTAAACTTACAAAGTTTCAAGGGATTCAAAGAAGGATTATGTTGAATAAAAAATAATGAAATTTTGAGCCCTAATTTTGAAATATTTGGCTTACAGAAAATATCAATAATGATTAGCTTAATTTAAGCACATTTCTCGTCAAGATAGAGAAAAATTATCTGCGACAAAGTTGTAGAGGAATAAATTTCCTATAAAAATATGTCTATTTGATATTTTTAACGTTTGCGAGAGTAAAACGTCACAAATTATCCGAAGACTGACAAAATTTGCCCCACAAATTTTGAGAATCTCCACAAAATCGACTTTTAGAAAATGATTCGAAAATCACATTTCTTTCGAAATAGTGGAAAATAGTCTTCTGCAATGTTGTAGAGCAGTAAATTTCTTATAAAATATGCTCATTATAAAACGTTTAAGTTTTCTCAGAGCTCGTGAAAGAATTAAATATGCATTTTGACAAGATTTGCCCCAGTCTCCCCTATACGAAAATTCTGATGAATCATTCCTAATTACAGTTTTTCAAGTTCAAAAGTTAAAAAGGTTTCAGTGAACGCATTGATTAACCGAATAGGGTCATGTTTGGGTTAGTTGGAAATGTCTTGAAATTCCTAAGAAGTCAGATTCAAACCTAGTCGATTATGAATTAGTAATAAACTTGTTATGAACCGACATTTTGTTTTCATCTGAAATTTTATTGTTTTACTCCTTAGCTATTTCGGGCGATCCGTAAACTTCAAAACAAATTACATGACAATAAAACTTTGGGAAACTATCGACCTGGAGTACGATGTATTTCCCATGATTTGGATCTCTAACGAACTTTATTATAGTGAGAAATAATGTGAAATCACTTTTATGGCATAACCTTAAAGCTATGAATACGAGTATTCTGCAAAGCTGGGACGCTTTGCAACCCCTTTTTCCTAAAAAATCAAAGATGGTTTGGAAAACCATGAAAAGTTTTAGCATTAAATCGTCTTACGAGTGGGGTATGTGTTTATGTTTTGACTGTAAAAGTTCACAATCTTCTAATAACATGTTTGAAGTGAAAGTTGACACGAGCTTATAATTACATTTGAATTATTAATTTGTTTGTGCCATTTTTATCGTTCCACTTCATTTTCCATATTTTCTGTACAGGTGAAAATTTTCTCACTTTGTCAGTTGGTCAAAGAGTTTTCGAGATGGAAGTTTATCAGAAGACCAGTAGGTATAGTTGAATATAAGAGGTTTCATTTCGCATTTGGACTTTTATTAATTTCAGATATTCTCTTGGATCCATCCGGAGACACCTTTCACCGTGCTGTGGGGATCACCCTTCAAGGGGGACAGATCTTTGGTCTTTTCCCAGTGTCTGGTATACTCAACAAAAATTCAAACAAAATAAGGTTTCGATGGATATCTATAAAAGTGCTGTACTACTTTTACATATTTATTTTCCAAACGATACATTTAATGTTATCCCTGAGAAGAGCTGTAAGAGTCGAAATGAGCTTTGGAGTATTCGCTGCTGTTTTCTTCTATTTCGTCACTCTTCTAGGTGGTTTCATTATTTTTCAAAAGGCTAAGAATTGGCTCAAAATTGTTAAAAGAATAGAATTAACAGAAAAAATATTCCTACATCCACCATATCGGCAAGTGGGATTCTCTATGCGGCGGAAAGTACGGTTAGTAACACTAATTTTACTAATTGGAGGCGTAGCAGAACATATGATGTACTTTTCGACTAAGTTTATCAACGCTAAAGCTCAGCTTGAAAAATGCAATCTTCAATTACCAGTCCTTGAACATTTTCTCAAGACTGAAAGAAGACACTTGTTTTCAATATTACCCTACAATACTGTCCTAGCGCTGTTATTCGAATGGTCCAACATTTGTATCACAATCTGCTGGTCTTACATGGATGTGTTCATAAGTCTCTTCACCTGCAGCATGGCCTATCGCTTCCGACAGATTACTGATCGTATGAAGAGAGCACGATTTCAGGTAAGACTTAGAGGTCTTCCGATCTGATCTGAATCTGTTATACCCTGGTTCTAATTTTCAAATAAGTCACTTGTTTTTTTTTTTAATTTTTTAGACTATGCCAGATAGTTTTTGGATAGAAATTCGATCTCACTTCACAGATCTGACTAATCTACTGAATTATTTGGATAAACAACTTGCAAGTCTGATCATTATAGCCTGTGGAAATAATCTGTACTTCATTTGTCAGCAACTCTTTAACAGCTTCGAAGTAACGTCAGATGCACTAAATGCTGCCTACTTTCTAGTTTCCCTCATGTATATAATCTGCCGTACCCTTACTATGCTTTTCTTCGCGGCATCGGTTAATGAAGCTGCCAAAGAACCTTATCAAATGCTTAAAGCCCTACCATATACATCTTGGAGTACAGAGATTCAGAGATTTTCCGACCAACTAATCAGCGAAGTGATTGGATTTTCTGGTAACAGATTCTTCTTCATAACAAGGACACTAATTCTAGCGGTAAGGAATTCCACTAATCGATCAAATATATTTCTGATAATTGTCTTTTTTTTGAACCTCTCAATTGTAATATCAGCTAATAGGCACTATTGTTACTTATGAACTCGTGCTCTTGGATCATATTACTGAGCCACCAGAAATTATCCAAAACTCTTGCTATATTGCTTACTTGAACGCTCATCATCAAGCAAATTGGACTGCCTAATCATTGAGTAATTATTCTAAATCTACAGCAATATAATGGCTAAAAATTCTGTTATGTTGGGAGACGTAATACAAGAACTTAAATCAAGTCAATAAATGTAATTTTTGTATTGCAACTAAATAACTTGGATTTTTATTGGACTAGAAAAAATGATGAAGGGGTAATACTTGGAGAGTTGGTCGCTTAAGAAAAAGTTCCGCTTCAAATGTATTTAATTTTTTTTCCTAGTTATCATAGAGATACCTTACAAAATATTTTAACAGTGTCTTTAGAGTTTTTATTAAAAATTTCAACTGAATAATAGAAAAACTAAACTTTAATTAAAAACCAAAATATTCACAAAGGTCGGACAAATAAAAGTCCAACCAAATCAGTTGGAAAGAGAGATTTTTTTTGGAAAGTGAAATTTTTCTTTACAGGGAAGTGTACCAAATTCCGGCCAGCTTGCAATTCCGGCCACATTTTTTGTTCCTTAAATTTCCATGAACTGTTAGTTTTTTCATGCTCTAGAGATTATTTAATGCACAAAAAATAACAAAATTATCGCTTCGGCGAGAAAGATGATCTGAAAAAGGCATTGGAAGAATTTCGGAAAGGCAAGAAACTAGGAGAATAAAGGTGGCCGGAATAGGCCACCAATGCTATGTCTACATTTTATTCATTTTAAAATGTATTAAGAATGATTTTAGAGTAAATATAGACGATAAACTGTTTACAAGGTTCCAAGCAACAGTCCTTATAAAAAAGTAATAAAAAAAATCATTTTGTATTAAAAATATTATATTTCAAACTTGAGACTTTGGCGCTTGCATGCAACTATGCTGAAATTTGGCACACTTACCCTAATACTTTTAAAATGGATGGTTATTCTCTTCTGTCCTTTATCTCCGGGTAATGCTAAGTTCTTAAGAACTTTCTTAATGTTCAGAAAGCTTTCTGCAATTTCACACACAAGCTCGACGCTGTCCAGTAATTCTAGCTTTGTAAGATGATGCATCTGTTCAGTACGCTCCAGTACCCAATACGCCTGGTCCTTTTCTACATGTTTTGGAGAGAATTAGGGTAAGTGTGCCAAATTCCGGCCACTTTTTTTGTTCCTCGAATTTCGATGAATTTTAGTTTTTGCGTACTCCAGAGTTCATACAATGCAAAAACATAACAAAAATGTCGTTTCGATACACGAGATAATGTGAAAAAGACACTGGAAAAATTCTGGGAAGGCAAGGAACTTTAAGAATGAAGGTGGCCGAAATAGGCCACCAAAGCTGTGTCTACATTTTTATTTATTTTAAAATGGAATAAGAATGATTTGAGTGAAAATGAAGATGATAAACAGCATATAAATTCCCAAGCAACACTCCTTAAAAGAAAGAATAAAAAAAATCAATTTGTATTAATAATATTACATTTCAAACTTGAGACTTTGGCGCTTGCATGCAACTATGCCGAAATTTGGCACACTTACCCTAAGTGCTCTTCTCTATTTTTCCGGATGTTTTATTAATCATACTGTTGGATCTGTCATATTCGGAATCTAGAAGTTTTATTAAGCCTTTCTTAAGAATACCCCCTTTAACAGGTAATTGGAATACGGTTGCTTCGGGTAATTGTGGAGCTCAGAGCCAAAATTGAACATATCCGATGCTTTAGCCATAGGATATGTACAATTTCTTCTCTGAGCTCCAGAATTAAGGAACTTTTTTCCCACGTTGACTTGAATTTACTGCACAAAAGAACCAAATTCCTTCACAGAAACAACTTATCCGATCTTTCATAATAGGTGTTTTGAACTCAATACAAAATTTCCAATCCGATTGTATTGGACATAATCGATAATGAATCGTTAAAGTACGTTTAAATGCTCATTCTTAAATATTCATCTTTTCTTTCCGTGCCTACTTGTAACTGAACTAGAGACCAAATGCTAAGAGATACGAACTTCCGGTTAGCGGGGAACCCTCCCCAATAAGTCGACTAAGGATCATTATTATGATCTACATTTTTACCCCACACTCTTCCACCAAATCCATATTTTTAGTTTGTTTCGAAAACGGCTCTTACGATTTCTTTCTATTAATTATTTAATCACGAACTTGAATTTTGGAAGGTCATATGATGCTTTTAGTAATGCACTTTTTAACTGTAAGGATTCTTTTTGACGGAAAATTAAAATATTTAAATAATTTTTATAAATCAATTATTTTTTTTAAGTGGCCTATTTTCATTAGGGGAGACTGGGGCAAAAAGTCACAAATCGAAAAATTCAAAATTCAATATCTTCCAAGGTAAAAAAGATAGCGGCTCAATTTTTTTCTATAGATAGCCTCCATAGATCTTCTTCAATGTCGTAAGTTTCTTAAAATTCGAACAAGGAATTTCGAAAATAAAAAATATCGAAATTTTTAGCCCTATTTTTGAAATATTTTCCTTGCAGAAGATAACAATTATTACCTACTTATTTTCCAAAATTGATGCACTGGTGAATATTTTCTAAATAATTTGGATTCTTTGAATACGAATCCGCTATTACATTTTAGAATTTCACAAAGGTTCTTTTCTCCAGAATCCTTTTATTAAAAATGGCCACTTGGGGTAAAAAGTAACAAAAGGTATAGAGCAAAAAGTAACAAAAAAGCGAAGCAATTTCTGATGTCTCACGGCGAAAAGAAACGTCATTGCGGAAGCCCGTAACGAAGCGAATCAAAATATGACAATACCCCATGTCTGGTACTATTTGCCCCAACATTTTTGAGAATTTTCACAAAATTACCTTTTAGAAATCGGCCCGATACACGTATTTCCTTACAAAATAGAGGAATATTACTTTCACAAAGTTGTAGAGCGGTAAATTTCCTATAAAACTGCGGTAATTAGAAATTTTTGAAGCGCTCGAGAAGCTTGTAAAAAAATATCCGTTTTGTGACTTTTTGCCCAAGTCTCCCCTACTGCTTGGTTCGATTTTCAGTGCTGGCGATATTCCAAATTTTAACCTATGTGGGTCAAATGAAAACTAGAATGCACCCTCTATTCATTAGTGTCCGCAGTCTTGATTACTCAAAAATTTATGTTTAGATTTTATTGATCTTTTAACACTTCGCCTACAAGGAATAGTAGATTTTAAAAATCCATTTTACCCATTTGACCTCTGAACACGATCAGTCCTAGAAATCTGAAGATCCGAGCTGCACGGTGGATACATGCTTCTCTTACCATAATTAACTGTAAGACTTTTTTTTAAAGGTAGTCTGAACTTGACTCAGTCGATTCAAAAATACTCATCCATTGTCTTTGAAAAACCATTTGAATGTTTCAAGATCTAGTTCACGGTCATTTGCAGCACACGGATTAAATTGGAAATTATACAAACCCTGCCTTAACTGTAACCCAATTTTGCAGAATGTTCCTTTAATTTGGTTTTCAAACTATACATCCTCTACTTTTTTTTGGAATTCGTCCCTGCAATTTTGTTATGAAATGATTTCGCAATGGTTTCAGCAAAAAAAAGTGCTGACTCTGGATTTATTATGCTCATTTCATGGGACACCCCAGCAAGCAAAAAGAGTGATTGTTGTGGAAATGTACGAAGGATGTTGGAAATAGTTGGAGCTTTTGTCACCGCACAACATATAGATAAAACACAAATTTATCTGCCGTGATGAATACTATCAGGTCTATGCTGTGTCATCTGCAACTGAGCCGTAGTGCCTAGGCGAAAGAGTATGAAAACGTTATGAATAATATGAATCGGAAATGAAATAATGGTGACCATGGAAAAATCGGTGTGGATGGTGCTATAAATCACGCCAATTCACCATTTCCACATGCATTAACACTCTACCGCGTTCTTCTCTAATAACATCACCCAGTGCAATTCATGGATGCATTAATACAGCATGTATATGTAAATTATGCTACATTACGGCACCCATCGCAGTATCTGCATTCAGCCTCAGGGTTTCGATGGGTTTTTGGGGTGCGCGACATGAGTTATTATTACACTGTGCTAGGGGGTGGTTCATTATATTGAGAGAGTCAGTGGCTCAGGAGAAATTAATCGGGTGTACTGTCGATTATTTGCCAGATGAAATTGGGGCATAATTGATACACAAAGTCTGTGCTCTCGCCCACGAAATAAATCCCCAAGGCTCCACCACTGAGGATGTGTGAATAATTAGCGCAAAGCTGAACAAATATGTTAAGAGGTAATATACATCACATGCACTTGAAATGTGTGAAACCTGTTAAATCGGATATTTTTATAGGTTTATATGTTTTATAGGTTTTTATAGGTTTATGTTTTTTTTCTAGCAGGTTTAGAAATTTGTATTTATTTCAGTCATTTCAGTAATGAATTCTTTAAAAGTAAGTGCCCAGATTTGGGAAATGCTAGAACTCGTACGTTGAATCCAACACCTTAATTGATTTGATTTCTATTAAATATTGTCATTTCGGTATTTACCCAACTGATTTATGGTTAACCTCTTCTTTTAATTAAAAGTAATGTAAAGCGCCCTGTAGTCAACCGGTTCCTCAACTGGGCCAGTCAGTGGGGTTATTTATTCAATGTTTGCGCTGTAATATGGTCTAGCCGATCTAACATAATACGGTACATTACATTGTACATAATGCAAATTAGTAAAAATTTTAAAGAAATCGAATACAAAATCGTTCAAAAACTGGTTAAATAAATTTCACCAGCCGAGTTGAGGAACCGGCCGACTTGAGGGCACTTTATCTTACTTTAAATCTTAGAAATTATTGAACATTACTTAAAAAATAATTGCCAGTTGAAACCGGATTACTTTCGGTTAAAACCGGCGTAATCTTATCAGAAAGTCTTAGATCTTTCAAATGGATTGGCACTTGTTCCAATTAGTTGAGAAATAAATATTTTAGAGTTGTTTTTTTTTGTATTTGTCCTAGAAAAAAAAAACTAGAAATGATTAATCAAGGCTACAACCGTATATGTATAAAGTTTGTTTGAGTACGAGTATGTTGCAAAATCTTCTCTATTTCACATGTATTATGTTTGCTTTCCGAATGATGCTTTGGTCTATTTTGACTTTTAACCCCAATAGAAAACCCATACTTGCCTCATCTGCTTATTAAAATGAAAATTATAAAAGAATCAGATTTAAAATTATTATTCTATTAATATGCAGTTTAACCTTTCCACTAGATTATTTATGTCTTTAAGACCAAAAAGTGTTTAATTTCTCCAATACCCTACAATCAAATTCGATAAAAACGTACTGCATGAAATATGTTTCTTTCATCTCTCAATAAATTCTCCATTGAACCACTTTCTCGGTTATCCATTTCAGAACCTCAAGAGATCTTTCTGAATTGCTCTGAATTGGAGAACGAGAACACAATAAAAGAGAAATATTTTTCGTTGATCGAAGGGTGGAATTTACTTAGTGGTATATTTATCCTGTTCACAGCTTCTGTTATCTTACAAGTTGGTAAACTTTATCTAATGGTTTAGTAGTATTATTATATTCAATATCTGAGACTATCTAGTCCTTTCGCACACTATGTAGTCCGAAATGAAACACATGTGTGTCTTATTGGTCTCAAAATTTGTAAGTAGGGGAAAATACTCTCCCTTCGAACGTTCATGCCTTCGAATAATGTGAATTTCTTTTACTTTTCCTAAGAGATTTCCACATAATTGTCACACAATTATCAGTAATTGATAATAAGCTAACTATATTTAATAGAAATGTTGAAGTCTCTTAAAGAAAATTCACATTATTCGAAGGGAGAGTACTTTCCCCTACACGATTTGAATCTCATCAATTTATCCGTTTGTCTGTCCGACCATCTTTATGTAGGGGAAAGTACTCTCCCTTCGAACGTTCATAATACCTTGGAATAATGTGAATTTTCTTTGATTTTCCTAAGAGACTTACACATAATTATTACATAATTATTAATAATTGATAATAAGCTAATTAACATTTAATAGAAATGTGTTAGGTTTTTAGGAAACGAAAGTTCGAAGGAAGAGTGCTTTCCCCTACCTACACAACATTAGGACTGAACACGACCACTGTTTCTAAAAGAGAAAAAAAATCAAAAATTAGGCTATTTACTCCTATTTTTCAGTAGAACTGCACCTTATGCCACACACACTTACGATTTAAGCCGAGAGACGGCTTAAAGTAAGTATAATGATCAAATTACATTTCAATCAGTTTCTGATTAATCCGTCTTTCCCCTTAACCCTTTAAGGACGAGAGGGTCAAAAATTGGAGGTCAGAAAAAACCACTTTTCTGACATTTTAGAGCAAAACATGACTTTAGGAGACCGTAGGAAAAATTTCATTTTTGGGTCACCGGTGACCCAATCGTCCTTAAAGGGTTAAACCGAGAAATAGTTTAGTTAATGGGAAACTTTTGAGAATTTAGTCAAATCATAATTTTGATTATAATTACGTCAAGCCGTCAACCGGCTTAAGTCGTAAGTATGTCTAGGGCATTACGTGATATAATTAAGCTTCCAAAAACAATTGTTAAGCTAAATTACGCATTATGATTAGCCTTAATTTCTTTTAAAAATAAGAGAAAAAAGCTCAATTTCAAAGGTGCCCCACTTCCCTCTGCTAGTCTGTTTTTGGCGCATTTGGTTTCGTCACTATAAGATTACTAAAATTAAAATGTGATTATATAGTATAGGACTTGTAACAAAAAATCTCATTTATAACCCTTTTGAAGATTCATTAATAGGCTTATCAAAGTCTTGAATCCATAAGGTCCATAAGGTTAGGTATTTTTCTTCTTGCGTTATCTAGGTATTTTTCTTCCTGTGATGTTCATTAATTTAAGCAATCTAAACTATATTTTCTTCGGCTCTGAAGGATAATAATTTTCCCTTCTAATTACCAGGAAGGATGCTATCAATTGTCGATGATTTTTCTCATCCTTTTACTTTTTGCTTAGTCTTGTAACAGTGCATAATAATGTTGTGTTTCGGATTGTGCAGTTAAGAACGATTGTGGACCACGGTTCCATTATAATTGGAATACTCCCAAGTAGGATAATTGCAAAGTCCTTTCCGGAATCCGTCCTGAACAGACTCCGTTCAGTTAGCCAAGCCACAACGAACCATGCTGAAGCTTCTTCAATTCAATGTATGGATCGTGGCTTGTAGCTGTAGATTGGGCAGTAGGTTGGCGAAAATTGAAACAGTGAAATATTCTTGACAATGGAAAATTTAAGAAGTAATGAAACTTCTTGATATCCCAGATATTGTTTAAAGTCATTGTTGGTTATCACACTTTACACTGATTAAAATGTAATTTTTTACTGACCACAAATTTTTTTTACCATTTTGATTTATCTACATCTACGGAATTCTCTAAAATCATACGCAATCGTGGGAGGTTTATTGCTTTTTCAGTAGAAAATTCGGGGGAACGATGCCAACCTGTCTTGCAACTATGCATGGGAAGGGTGGATCGGGTGGATCGTTCGTAGGAAATGCGCTCCAAGTAAATACTGGGCTGCTAGAAGAGGTTTCCGGACTTTTTACTATCTGACCCAGGAGTATTAAGAGGGCTTGTTCTACACTTCATGGTGAGCTAGTATTTCGCAGTAATTCAGTCCGAGTCCTTGTCCGAGTCTAATTAAAATCCTAAAATTATTATTTTTTAGTTAAAAGTTAAAATTTCTTTTTGTATTAAAATTAGAATTTTCGATTATATTAGTGTATAATATAATCCTGAATCTTCTTTTTCTGTCAAATTCAGTGATAGTTATAAACTAGTGATAATAAAACGAGCATCATAAGGGTGTTACCATACATTTCATTAAAACCATTTGATCTGTTCCCCTCAAAGAATCACAAATACCATAACCTTGTAATAGCTTATTATTGTGTTTGTTTTTTTTTCTTTATGTGAACGCTGCATAAACCTTGCGAATTGGGGCGCATTTTTCGGGGGAGTCGAGAGTGGAAAATGATACAGTAGCAATAAATTTCTCGTGTAGAATCTTTTGAGAAGTCAGCCCACCTCCTCATCTCGTCCATCTGGCTGCAATATTCAGGCGATTGCAGGGGAGCTACGGAGAGAGCAAATGTGAAATGACACCCTTGGGCATTGAGGACCATGAATATTTGCTCACAGCACAGTCCATGTGCAGGAAAATCGGATTTTGGCTCAAACTCCTCGCACCCCAGAGGACATTTTCCTCACACAACAATTGCCAACTGTATCGCGCCAATTTCTATTGTCCTGATCATTTCTCGGGAAAACATAAACACTTTAATTCAAGTGAATTACACTCGACAGAGCTTTTAATTAAATCTCGTAAATAGTAAAGTGGTGGAGAAGAGTGGGATTACCAATTCCAACTTTGCTTTTAAACACAAACGTTACCCTTCAGTTTGGACTATATTGTTTAGATAAACTCTATGGTTTTTGGCATTCTTTTACCTGAAAACGAATTTAAACTTTTACCCAGAAATATAGGAATTTTCTCATCATGAAATGAGAAAAAGGAATGAATTATCTTGTAGGATCAAATTATTTTTTACCCCAACTTTAAATTTAGAAACCTTTAATTGGAATTGAGTAAAGAATTTATTTGTTCAAATTTAATATGCTGTATTATTATTTTTAATAATTACAAAAATATTGTATATTTTATAGCAAAATTAAGAATATCCTTTTGATGATTAGGGAAAAACAAAAATAAGAAAATAATTTTGCAGAACTTGTGAAAAGATAAAATTTCGGTATTGATTTTTTAAGTAATTCATTTCTGAACCGATACTTCTAAAGCACTACTTAACTAGTAGAGAATATTATCGAAAATTCTTATATATAATACTTTCTCAAATAGAAATTATTAATAATCTCAAAATTTTTGGATTCCTCTCAAAAGAGACCAACTTAATTGCTCGAACTCAAATTCAAGCTACAAGTTTGACAATTCTAGCTTGGTAAACAAATAACGTTGCGAACATTTCTAAGAACGGTAATTTCTTAAACGATTGAAACTAAATGGAACCTTACGTAATGGTCGTTCTCTATACACTAGAGAAAATGATGTCCATATTGAATAGTTTTTCCTACACAAGCGTAGGGAATTTGCTTCAATATGGACATAAATTCTTCTAGTGTGTCGAGGCCATAAGTCAGAATAATTTTTAATCGGTTTTGAATTACTAATGAAGAGCCCATAAATCAGTTTTAACCAAAATTCAATTAGGGTAAAATTTGGAAAAGCGGACACTTAATTTCATTTGTGTGGTGAAGCCGCATTTTATAGTTTGACTTTAGATGAGTCCGACTTCTAGGAGTGGTCGAATTTTGGCAAATTGCTCCTATGAGGAACATTTTTCTTTTTTGAATTGTAATATTCGAAAATAAGAAATAATAAGTTTTAAAAGTGTAATATTCTTGAATAACTAAATTACCAGAATTCTCTTACTATATCCTTATATCCTCAAACTTAAACAGTTTTAGCATCAATTTTGAGTGTTTTGCGAGGGTTTTCGTTACCGCTGGTAAAAATAAAAGGATCAAACTGATAAAAATGTGATCCTTTTGCAAAGGATGGATCAAATTTCAAACGTTGAATGCACATTAAAAGAACATGTTAATTTGATCCATCCTTTGCCTAATGCCCTAAACACACTTACGACTTAAGCCGAGAGACGACTTAGTGGAAAATGATGGAAATGCACCTTAACCATTATTTCTAATATAATTACGCTAAGCCGTCTTTTGGCTAATCCTCATGTCTATCAAGGTCCAAAGGATCACATTTGGATCAATTTAATCCTTTTATTTTTACTAGTGAATTTGCTTCAAAATTTTTCTCGTGTGTAGAGCCCATAAGTCTCTGTCTTCGTCTACACTATGAAGGTATCAAATTACTTCGCTCGCCATTGCTTCAATTGCCGATACCAGAAGATGCCAAACACCGAAAGGAAGAAAAATCTTGAAGAAATCATAAGTTCAAAGAGGAAGATAATTTTTCTGCAAAGTCTGAGAAATTTAATTTGCTTTCTCTATAAGTACCTATTTTAGCCTTTGGAGTCTATGATCGAACTTTTACGCAATTTGAAAAAAAAAATTAAGTTAAACTATGAGTTGGTTTAAATTGTTTCCTACTCGATAAATATAAATATAAAAAAATTAAACGAATTGTGAATCTCAGTCTTTTTCAAATTAATATTGAAACTTTATTGATATTAAAGGAATTAAGTACACAGTACTAAAGTCGTACATCCAGTAAAGGCCTCTACATATTGAGAGCAATTTTGAGATCAATACAGGTGGAACTGTCAAAATTCAATCAAAAATCCAATTCTTGATGAAAATTGCTTCCAATGTGTAAAGGTCTTAAAGTTGAATTGCGCTGAATTATTGATATGTTCACATATATAAAAACTGTTATACATTAAGAAACGACGGTTTTGAGCGAATTAACAAAGTTATGGACATTATCAGACAATATTTAGAGTGTGGTGTTATTTCGCGAATAAGCAAATTTTTACGAGGACTCATCCTCTTAAGCCATCATCCAGACGCAGACTAAACAAAAGTGCATGGAAGTCATCCTCGGAAACAGTATTGAGCGAAGCGAGCCAGACAGACGAGCAAATAAACATTTATGTTGCGATCTTTTGGACTGATGATGAGTGTATATGAAAAGAATGGCAGAGTCGTGATTATGTAAATCATGGGTGAATTTATGTGGTTTTACATAAAATTTTAAGACAGTCACCATGACGATTGTAAAATTGGACAAATCCACGAGCGTTTTTGGATGAAATTTTGGAGTAAAATGAAATGAATGGATAGGTTAAGTACAGTGATGATTATACAAAGGTTGCAATTAATTTAAACTAAATTTTGCGGACCAAGACTACTTTTATATCAAGAATTAAATCAAGCTCTAAATGTTAAAATTCAAAGACACAAATTACGCATTTGAACACTGATTAAGATTTCAAATGAGCGTGATAACACCGTTATAAAGTTATAAACCCCCTGGAAAAAAATTCTGGAAAATGTTGATATTTTGCACTTGACACGACAACTTCCTCCCAATCCCATTTGTCGTGCAGAATTTTTTCTCCTTATACCACGACCTCGTATCTTCCCACCAACCTGCCCTCGACTTCTTGGACTACGCCAGTAGAATAGAAATGAGCGGCGACATCTGAACCCAACCCCAAAGCATAGACCAATACAATCAGCTTCGAAGAATCAGACGACCGACAATTATTCCCAGCACTAAGTATCCGATAAAAGTGCAAATTTATTGTTGGAGTACATGAAAATGTCTAAGTATTCAGCCTTGCATTAATCACTTAATTAAATTCCATATCTCACCTCATGGTGAGGCACTTTTTTCTTCCCCAAGTGTTCTCAAGAATGGAGGGAGTTTGTGGCAATAATTGGAAAATTTTCTCACTTTGCGCACATTTCGTAGTGAATTTTAGCATGTGAGATGGGAAACTTTTCATTTTCATTTTTCTCCATGGTGAACTTACAAAATATTTTCTTGCACCGCACACAACTTTCCTCTTCCTTGCGATGGAAACTTTTTAATCAGGAAGCTTTTATTCATCTCACCGTTTCATCTTCTCGAGGAGGACTTTTTTCGTGTTTCCTCAATCCATCGTGCAATGTTTGAGGATGGGGGGAAAAATATAAAATTTGAGAATGGCACTTGCAGGAAAGGCGCAAAAGAGCCTTTGGGTGGCACAAAAAAAAAGAACATTCAAATGCACACTTGTACACAAAAATATTTTTCAGTGAATTTTAACACATGGTGAAAGTTGGGAAAGTTGTCCGACACTAACTCAATATTCATGTACAATTTTTTTTCCCAATCCTTCATAACCATTGATTTTTCGTATTTATATCCTTGTAGGCTTGATACAATTTCAGGTTGATGGAAAAAAACGTGCTAGGTAGCCTAGATACAAGAGAACCATCCGAAAGCATCTTTGTCAATCTTTGTAAGGTTGCCATGTAATTCGCTAATCGAGCAAATTTTTCATTAGAATTTAGAGATTTTCCATTACATAAAGACGTTACACAACTCAATTCAACTGAAAATTCACAGAAGGAATTTCATTTCCTTTTGTGTAAGTTTTGAGTTTCCGACTGAAATATGAAAATTTGAATTTTCATGATGAAAAGGAAACCTCAGCAGTTGAATAAATTTTGCGTAATCATCCCTCAAAGCATCTCAACAAGAAAACAGAATTCCACCATATCAAGACGATTTTGTTGTGTAAAATTCCAGGATCTGCAATTCAACACAAATTTACCAATTCCAAGAAATTCACAGGATACTTTCTTTTGTACTCAATCCCTTCCTCAGGAGAACCTTTGTGCCTCACCGTCGTCGTGCAAAATTGTCATAGAGTGGCCTCATAATAATATGGAATTTGCAGAAGGAAGAAAAGGCATCCATTACCACTTGATCCATTTCTCGAATATCCTTAATGCATCTTTGATTCGGTTTCCATCTCCTATGGAGTTTGACATAAACCAACATATTTATGTATCGTTCGTGATTCGGTTACATTATATTGTATGGATAGCCCCCCCCTTGAAATACAATTCACTCACCATCATTGTATCCTCGCTCGATTTTATCCTTTGCATCTGAAGAAGATTTCTTCGTCTGGATGGCTTTCTACTCAAACCCCCATATACACATATATGTTTCCTCAAATCTAGCTGACTCGCAACACGAACTCTCCTAGAGACTCTTGTCCAAAAACTACCACCCAAGAATGCTTCAATAGAGTTTTGCTTGCAGGATTGCTTCTTTATTTATTCATAAAGAACACAGAGTCTTTCGCTGTGCAAATGTGAGCTCTCGAGTGGAAATGTGTTTCAAATACGAATAGTAAATATCAAGGGGTGAATAATGACCAAAAAAAAATCACGAAGAAGTAAGTTTTAGAAAACATATTGATAAGAATCTTTCTGAAACGCGTTCCTCATTCTCAATGCGAATAAATTCTTTCAGAGATTTTATTTAGAATATTCCATCACTGAGAAAAAAAGAGTGTGCGATTAACTTTTTTCCTCATAACTTTAACACTTTTTAGGTGTAAAAATATATCAACATTTTTGATTGTTAATTTTACACCTTTTTAAGGGTAAAATTAACATGAAAAAGGTTAACTTTAACCCCCAATACACCTAAAAAGGATAACATATACACCGATTTCGGATCAATACTGCAGGGTAAAATTTCCGGAATGTTATTTTAACTTTTTCGAATTTCTCACAGTGATTTCATAATCGCAAAATTTAAGTTTATTTGTGAGAATGAGTAAAGAAAATTCTTAGTGTTTAAATTCCAAAAAAAAATTAAAGTTCGAACATTCGATAAAATTTCAAAAAAAAAAAAATAACAATGTATAATCCTAAAACTTATATTATTCTTTTAATCTTTTAAGGACAATTGGGTCACCATTAAC
This sequence comes from Phlebotomus papatasi, assembly GCF_024763615.1. Taxonomy (NCBI): domain Eukaryota; kingdom Metazoa; phylum Arthropoda; class Insecta; order Diptera; family Psychodidae; genus Phlebotomus; species Phlebotomus papatasi. The sequence continues at coordinate 38,031,270 of NC_077223.1, forward strand.
CGTAAAACAAAACTTTTCCTACGATCCTCTAAATAAGCCAAAATAAATTTTTTTTTTGACTCTCAATTTTTCGAACTCGCGTTTTTGATTTTTCAAATGAAAATGTATTTTATTGACAAATTTACAATTTTAAGACACATTTATCACATGTGGTAATATGTTGATTTTTTTAAACGGAATTTCAAAAAATTTCTTTTTTTAATTTTTCAAGAAAAAATCCAAAAATAAAAAAAAAATTGAGAAACTTAAAGAAAACAAAAAAACATAATTAATACATTTATTAAATTTGATTTAAAGCTTTATTTTTCTCAATAAAAGGCATTATTATTTGAAAATCAAAAAAAAATTTCCAGAACGCGAGTTCGAAAAATTTTGATTTTTTAACTGGTTTATAAGTATTGTGGAGTACTGTATTCCCTAAAAAGTTGAACTCAAAATTTTGAGTTTAACTTTTTTTTTATTTTTGAAAATGTTGTATAATTTTAAATATTTAAAAAAAGTAAGCGCAAAAGTGGAAGCTCGCCTTTTCAGGGGATGTAGTACTTAATGTTACTGATCAACAGTAAAAACTAAAACTTTTTGAGAATGGGATTTTTGAGAAAAATTAATTTTAAATTTTTTTCAAGAAAAAAATCAAAAGACCGTTACAAAAAAAAACTTGAGCAGATAATACAAAAACGATTATATCGTTTTAAAGAGTATAAAATTATCTTTCAAATGCAAAAAAAGATTGAAAGGAAATGTCAACCAATTCGCGAGATAGAGCATTTTGAAATATTTGCCAAAAATCTGAATTGACGAATGAAACGCTCGACGCCATCTTTGGCGCCATGTATCTCCGGCCAGGAATTTTTTTGGGCGAAAAAAATAGGGGTATATTATTTTATCGTGCATTTTAACATATGTAAAATTCAAAAACATCGCAGACCATGAAGTGTACCTCTATGGTCGTCTTGAGATGGATTGGTCCATATGGATTTTATAATAATTTTGGTGTTTATACGATTTTTGAACCACCTATACACGACGATTTCAGAGTTGAATATAAAATCTTATATTTAATTATATTATATTTAAATATTCTTAAATCTTCTTCACGACCTATCAACGACTTTGAATTAGATATCACTTTGAAATTAAAGTTCTCGTTTAGGAACCTATGACATGATCCTTTAGAACACATAGTCCTACCTAAAACATTTACCATATACTAAAAACTATCGATAAACCTGATCTGATTTACTTCGGGGCGGGTGGGGTTACTTTAAGCTCTGGGGCAATACGATTTTTTTGCAAATTTCTAAAAATAAAGCCGGGCTTTAACGTATTGTAATATAGCTATACAAAACAATTGTGGAACTCTATAGATTAGTAGATTCTTAACATGAACCAATTCGGAATGAATGCGAATTCTCTTTAGAGTTGAAGTTGGAGCACATAATAAAATAATTTCGAGTCATATTCATGAAATAAACGTTAATTGTGTATTTAAATTAAAATATATTGATTTTTTTGGACAAAAAATAACCTACATAATATTTTGCCAAAGAACTTGATATCGTATCTTTTTTTTCTCAGGAGCGGAGATAATTGAGGGCGTTGTTTTTTTTTTTTTTCAAGAAAGATTCCCCAGAAAAGCTATGCAAGTCACTGTGAGGAGACGTCGATCTCGGGACAGACCTATGACAAGGTGGCTGAATCAAATTCAGAATCTTGCCTTGGAGCGCCTTTGAGATCGAACCCGATAATCTTCCTGAAGTGGGCGAGGATCGACAGGTTTGGGCTACTAAAATAAATCGTTATCTGACCAGAACGATACTATTGTCCAGGTACATGTGATGAATTTGAACTATGTCAGAGAGTCGATGAATGTTTGTGAATTCTTTCTTTTAAACCTTATTTATAAGTTACGTGGTCGAGTGAAACCGGCCATTACGGCATCTTTGTGCAAAATAATTTTTCATACACTAAAACGACAAAACCGAAAAGATAGTATGATCTGAGCAGAAAATTATGTGAGGCCAAAATGTTGAGATAAATGATATTTCCAGTTTTGCCGAATTTATCATCAAAATCGGTTCAGTGAAAGGCGAGATAATTGAGGTTATGTCTTATCGAAATTTGTTTTCCGACTATGGTATCCCTGGTGTTAATACTAAACGAAGTTCAATTGTTCTAGAAAGTTGTAGTGTTATAGAGCTTTCATTTAACGGCCTCACTCATTAAATTCGTAAATAGAACCAGAGTACGGCGATTTAGATTTCATGAACTTTTATAAAATTTGGCCATATTGCTAATTTCGGGTTTAAAAAAAAAGAATTTGAATTTTAACGTGTTGCATGTACAAAATTTATCAAACGAAGTGGGACACGCCTTTAGATATGCGGTACCTTAGAAATCCGGTTTTTTCTCCCATTTTACTGCTCGAACTCAAAAAAAGAGCAGTTATATAATTATCTTTTTTTCAACTTTTCACTGTTCTGGAGCTCAAATGGTAAGAGATATCGACTTCCAGTCTTAGATGACCCCAATAATAAACAATATCTCTCGACGTTTGAATTGGTGAAGGTAAAAGGTCAACTACCTTGGTGGGCCCATTTTTTAACCCATTTTGTTAAATTTGGATTTTTTAGAAAGGTATTGCAAATTAGAACCCGGCTGCATCGGTAATGAATCGGTTAAGTACCGATTTTTTGATTTTAAAATGCTTTTGTGATTTATGAATCAATTTGATCTCTAGTAAATCAGTAATATCAAAAGATCAGGCAAAAAACTAATTCACGGTGAGCTCTGTCTCGTTAGTTCGAGCATTCCGCAAAATTGGGACGCTTTGCCATCTTTTTTAAATGAAACTGAGCTTTACTAGGATATAATTCAGCTCGACAAACTAAATGTGAATCTAATTTGAATTATAATAAGCCTCAATTCCTTTTGATAATAGAAAAAAGACCAATTTTAAAGGTACCCCATTTCAAAGGTGTCCCTCTTTCCCGTAGCAATCTGTTTGTGAGTGAAACCTTGTTGAAAATTTCTTGGAAATTATAGTAATTTTATTAAAAATTAGCGTTTTAAAGAGAATGTAAAATCTGTTTTGTATAATCCGAGTTCAAAGCTACAAAAAATGTAAATTTTATTCAAATTAGTATTTGAAAAATTAAAACAAGGCGAAAATGGTTTCGCTTTGCGGAATCAAAAAAAATCATGCCAAAATTTTCCAATTTGAAAAAAAAAATTAAAAAATATTTGCAGTTGTTGGTCCCTTGGAATTACTCTGAACATTTTCGCAGTTTTAGTTTCTTTGCATGTATAAACTGAAATTGTTAGAAAATCTTGTATTAGTACTTTATTTTCTATTCAAGCTTACAATAATTGATAAATAAACCGTGTCTTTAATTAAAATTTAAAAACAAATCAATTCCAAGAAAATGTCAAAGCTCCCAGAGAAGATTTTGTTTTAAACTTATTCTGCACTACTTTTCAATAATCTTATGTTCTAGATTGAAGAAGATTGACTAAAAATTTAATGAATTCCACCCAAAATTGGCTATTGTTTATAAAATAGTATTGAATATATTGGAAAATGAAATATTCCATTTATATTCCAACAAAATAATGTAAGTATTTTATTTGGCGAATTCTATGAAACAAAACCATTTATTATTATTTCTCTAAAAATATAATATTTCAAAAGTGATTGTAAAATACACTTTTGAATTAAATTTGCAATTTAAATGAAAATTTCAGATTTTAATGAGAAAATCTTACTCTGAACAAAACCGTGACTGAATTTATTCACTATTTCCAGAATTTATGCTCTATTATCTTCCTTGATAAATTCACTGAATTATTTCACCATTTATATTAAATATTTATTGGTTTAATGCAAATGGCGTCAATAAGCTTAAGGATATCCCAGTTTGATTTTAAATAAAGATGAAAATGCATTTTTGAGTATTCGGATCCAAAGCATAAAGACCTTATAAGCCGCACTATGCAGCTTTTCGAGCTAACTTTGAATAGGATTTGGGAAGTAGTCGGAACTATTAGATTTTAACCCTCTAACAGTATTTTCTTTAATATCCAAAAAAAAGTAGTTAAATAATTTTGTCTAGGATAATTAATGGTTCACTGAACTCAAAAATACCATCCATTCTTCATTATCTCTCTCCGTTTGGGCGTCAGGTGAGAAAAGGTAAAGACCGCCTGGAAGCGGTTATGTCGGTTTAAGGCATAAAAAGACTGAAAGGGATAGATAATCCTAACCGACTTATGTAGGTGAGATTCTTAATGTGAGCTAACTCGGAATGCATGCAAATTCGATTTAGAGCTCAAGTTGGGGGACGCCATTCAGTTATATTAAATCAAATTCGTTAAATTATGCAAATATTTAAACCAAAATATCAAGGATTTGGATTGACTGACAGATAAGTGATATATGGGTGAAATGTAGACCAGAATATTCTCTATAATTTTGCCGTAGAACTTGATCTCATCGATTCATCAGAATCCGAGATAATCGAGGTTGTTTGTTTCTGAACTCCCTTTTCACCCAGAGCGCCCTCAGTGTTCATTCGTTGAACTTCAACTATATCAAAGAATTGTTGTATTTTGTGACACTTTCCATTTAAAACTAAGTCAATATGGAATAAGGTATAAAAAAAGGGGTGGAAAAGCGTCCCAAGCTTTGCGAAATGCTCGAACTCGTGACTTAGATGCTATGCCTTAAAAGTACTTTAGCATAATTTACCGTTTACCGTTTCTCAACTGATTTGAACTGATTCATAAATCTCTAAAAAGATTCCCCAAAATAGTTTTAAAAGTAATATAGAATTGATTTTCAGATAAAATTTATTTATCGGTTATGAACAGATTCATTACCAATTCAAAACCGATTGGAACTGATTCAGTTTTAGGAAATTCCAAGACCTTTCCAACGAGTGAAATTCGAGTGATAATGTAAGTTTAAATACCAATTGAAAGTTCAAATATTTAGTGAATTTTAAATTGGATTGAAAATTATTTAAAACCTATCGTTGTTCTAATAAAAGAGTAATTTTTATAGAAAATCAAATTTGAATAAAACATAAATTTTAATTAAAAACGGTGTAGAGAATAGCTGCATAAGAAGCTGATGCCTTGCAAATCTGAAAAAATACATTTGAATAATTATTCACGGAATTTATATTCTTCAAATTACCTGTAGAAACGTAAAAAGGGATACTGTTCCAAATCCAAATGTTTCGATTTTAGCAGGATAACTAAACCTCATCATCAACATAAGCATGTCCTTTTGGTCTCTGGTCTTCATCTCATACCATTTGGTCATGTAGATTGTGCCATTCTCTCTGAACTGTCCCTGAGTATTTGTCCAAAATAGCAGAGAAGAAGCCATTCGGACATCGTAACGATGATACTAAGAAGGGCAGCAATAGGAATTTCATTTACAGCCTGAAAAGTTAAGAGCATAGTACAGAGATATAGCATTATCGTCATTAGTTTTTGCAAAAAAATGTGCCAGAAAGCCATGGTGAGCTTATTAGCTTGATCTGCTAGAATTCTGTGATGATAGTGAGCCGTTTTAATGATAAGCCCAGCTTTATTTGCTGCAACTGTCTCATCATTGAGAATAGAGAAAAGTTCAGCAATGGCTTCCAATTCTGCCTGGCAGCATATGATCGTAATCATTATGATAACATCAGAAAACATTATGAGTTCATATCCGAATAAGAACAGTACTAGTTGAAAGATCACATTGCAAGGTTGATAATAGGGACTCTCTTTTGGTAGTCCTGGAATATACATGAGCATTGGAGATACAAAATCAGATCGAAGTAAATTGTAAGCTACAATTTCGACCCATGCTGCAAATGTTCCAGCCAGAAAATATCTAAAAATTTACAGAATTATTAAGTATTTCGGATTACCAAAAAACCCTTATACCTGGCACACATTTGTCCAATTTTCGTGATAATTTCGAAATGTTTCTGTCTCAAATCAAACATTAGGGGATCTTTCAATATTAACAAATTTTCGAAATACTCAAATATCTCCATTATGCGCTTTTTATTGTACACTGCAATCACCGTATATATCATCAAGTCTTGGTACAATCCTACCACAAACGTACAAGTAAAGGCAACGTCAATCAAATCACTGTAATCTTCAATCTGCACAAACAAATGCCAAGTAACACAAAATAATCCAAAAGCTGCGAAAATTGGATATACTGAGAGTTTGAGTAAGTTTAAAAATCCCCATTTCGATTTTGGCAAAAAATCTAATCGCCAAGCCGTGAAAAAGAATGAAATAATTTTTTTCAGTCTCGAATGATATATTTGCAGCATTTTTTAGAGCCTTATGTGATACGGGATAATGAAGAACTGGAATATAATCCTTTTGAAGACGTTTTATATACAATTACTGTCCATGATGAATAATTTTTTGTAAAGTTTTAGAGGCAACACCTTGAAAACAATAAAGAAGGAAAGAGTAGATAGAAGAGTCTTTGCAGTATGCTTGGACTTATCAAATAAGAAGCTTCTTCAATTTTTCTGTTCTCAAATAATTTCACGTTCTTATATGATGCTCATCCGTATTAATAATTTTGTTTAGCAATATATAGGGATTATTTGTTTTGTTACACCTTTAAATCGTATTACAAGAATTATGTTGTCCATTAAACTTTTCAGAAGTTATATCTCATAATAGGGGTGCTACTAAAATGTTTAAACCTATGAATGTATTTTAAATGAGGCTATTTAAATGATTTACAGACGTTAAATCTGCCATTTCTTTCGAGACTTTAGCTATTCTGAACGAAAACAATTTTTTAAAGTAATTTAGCGTTATAAAAATTAAATTTTTCAGTATTATTGTAAATTAGAAGGACATTCAAACTCAAAATAATCTTAGCTTGCAATCAAATAAACCTTGTACAGTAGACTCTCCCTCAAATGGGCATTTTGGACGAAATGTCAACTTTTTATTTCAATATTTTATTCATTTATTTTTTATTTCAACTTTTTTTTATATGAAAAGCTTTATCTCATGATAAGTTTCTTATGAGAACATAACCTCTGTAAAACGTATTATTTATTTATTTTGATGTACCGAGTTCTTGTTGCCATTATTTTAATTTGGTTTTACAATGTATAGGGGAAAGTGTTCTCCCTTCGAACGTTCATGCTTTTGAATAACGTGAATTTCATTTATTTTTCATAAGAGATTTACATTAAATTATCACATATTTATCATCAATTGATGATAAGCCAACTAATATTTAATAGAAATGTTTAAGTCTCTTAGGAAAACTAAAAGAAAATTCGCATTATTCGAAGGCATGAACATTCAAAAGGAGAGTACTTTCCCCTATGAGAAATATGTCCCTACAGACGTTTCAATCGTTTGCACCGAGCGGGACTCGAACTCACAACGAGTCGAGCCGGGGGTGACACCGCCCAAGAGCCGAACGCTCTTACTAATTGCACCACGGATCACCTTTGTAAAAAGTGAAGTTGAATAAAATTGATAGTAAATACCTTACGGTCTGGAAAGTGTTAAAACTTTCGCATTTGAAAAAAATATCCAATAAAATTGTAGCAGTAAAAACGTAATCAACATAGAGATAGTATTTTACGTTATTTATTGGAGCTTAAATACCATTGAATATAATTTTAAAGGCTGGCCTATATAAAGTGATAATTTAAAAAAAAAGCTTCAAAATGTTTAAAGTAAAATTAACATGTTTTTTTCTTACTATCATAATAAAGTGTAAAACAGCTTAAATTATAAAATTAATTAAATAATTAGGTCATCTAAGTATTACGATTTAACTACAATTTTAATCAAAGATGAATTTGACGCTAAGCTTTGAAAGTGGTACTTAACTTAGGATGTAGACGAGCATTAAAAATATTAAGAACTTTTGATTTTGCAAATTCTAACTCAAAATTTAAAAACTATAATATTTGTATTCCTTAAAGTAAAAGGTAAGCTGAATAGTTCAAAAACTATAAGAATTGTTCCTCTCTCAAAATATACTATTCCTATAACATATTATTTCTCTACAAAACTGACCCAACGAGCATTCCAAGCATACTTTTCAAAATTTTATATATGTATTTATAAAGAACTAAATTTGTCAAAGTAATTCATAGTTTCACAAAACTTGATAGAACTACATATAATTTTGAAAATGAAGCCTTCAATCAATTTTTTATTAGTATAACTATATTTTTGGAAGAAAGTCATTACGGATGTTTAGTTTGATCAGTGAAGGAGGTTTCTTTTAGAACTATTTTTATAAAGTCAGACGTATATCTTAGCAATTGATTCTATGCATTACTTCGTCTATTCTATAAGAATGAAAAGAAAGGAAAAACTAAAATCTTATAAATTAATAATCTTGAGTTATGTGGCAATTTAAACTCTCTATTTTTCTGTATTTTCGTTAAATTTTAAAATATTAAAATACTGAAATTACAAGAGTTTCTCCATATCGTCATGAGTCTTTTTACAATCTTGAAGGGCAGGTGGTTAGGTCTTTGAAGGGCATCAGTAAGATGACTAATGGTAAGAAAAAATAACTTTAACTTTATCCCAATTCCTATATAATCTGACCATACACTGAGAGAAATCCGAAAAAGTTAAAATAACATCCCGGAAATGTTAATTTTACCCTGCAGTATTGATCCGAAAACGGTGTAAATATTACCCTTTTTAGGTGTATTATGGGTTTAAGTTACTCTTCATTAATGTTGATTTTTACACCCAAAAAGGTGTAAAATTAAAATTAAAAAATGTTGATATATTTTTACACCCAAAAAGTGTTGAAGTAATGACGAAAAAATGTTAATCGCAGCCTCTTTTTTTCTCAGTGTAGGAGCGGAGTATTATTATACACAAATTGGACTTTTGTCACTTTTGTAAATTTTTATTCCTAAGAATCAGAAAAACATAATTATTTTACTATATATACCAAATAGCCCATTATAATTATAATTCTTTAAAGTATAAAGAATGCTAGGGACTAGGGACTATATAAAATTCTTATTCTCCGTAAAAGAATTATATACGTATAAAACAAAAATAGAATTCTAAGAATACGTGAAAATTTCATCCGTTAGCATTTTAGCGCTACTGAGGCCACACGATTAGAGAAGCTACTTAAAATCTTTAAGGGCTCCCCTGTAAGTCGACCATCCGATCAATGACGTGATCTTTTTTTTCTCTTTTTCCCATCTCCGTTAAAACAAATTTTCTTGTGATAACTTGAAAATAGGAAGTTCAATTTCGTCCATTTATGTATATGTTTTTAAATTGTTTAAAAGGTTTAAAAAGATTTATTGTTCATGTACGAGGATACTCTTAAACGAATCGTTTGAAGTGAAATTGGCAACAAAAGAAAATATCGAAAAGAACATTTTACAATTTATATTAGGTGCTCATCAGATTACTTGTTAAGGTGAATCATTGCAACCGTATCTTAACATAAAATCAATTAAGTCTTTAGTTATTTTTGTCACATTCCACTATGAGTGAATATTAGATGAGATCATATATTCTGTCAGTAGAAGAGGTAAAAAGTTTGGAGTGGTATATCTCAGCTCCTGATGAACATTATTGGATGAGTGAACTATTGTTGGAAAGCTTGGTTCATTAGCTTTCAGAATCTGGTATATGTAATTGGCTATGGGTAAATCATGGTCATCCAGAACCATTTATGTCGAAGAAGACACTTTTTGCAGCGTCATTTTTGACCATCTACTGCTGGGACCAGGAGTGACCCACAATTCTCGCACTTGGACTGTTCGTTAGAGGAACTCAAATGGTATAATTTGTAGAAGAAACTTTTTTTTTGGACGTCTTACTTTTTTTTATTCATCGACTTTTGCAAGAATTTTAACATTTTACACGCATAGAAAAAAATGACAGAAATCCTTCTATCTCATTTTCTGGACAAACTAATGAAGATATCGACTTGGAATGTTCTGAGTACCCCCCCATAAGTTGATCCAAGGAATCAAAATATCATATCAATTTCATCCCCACGTCTATCCTTCCCCTCCAGAAACCACTCTTTTAGGATTTCAGTAATTTTTTTCTTGCGTGTAAAATGTTAAAATTCTTGCAAAAGTCGATGAATAAAAAAAAGTAAGATGTCCAAAAAAAAAGTTTCTTCTACAAATTATACCCTTTGAGTTCCTCTAACAAACAGTCCTTGTGCGAGAATTGTGGGTCACTCCTGGTCCCAGCAGTAGATGGTCAAAAATGACGCTGCAAAAAGTGTCTTCTTCGACATAAATGGTTCTGGATGACCATGATTTACCCATAGCCAATTACATATACCAGATTCTGCAAGCTAATGAGCCAAGCTTTCCAACAATAGTTCACTCATGCAATTATGTTCATCAGGAGCTGAGATATACCACTCCAAACTTTTTCCCTCTTCTACTGACAGAATATATGATCTCATCTAATATTAAAAGTTTCTCCAGTTGTTCCTAGTTCTTTTAACCATTAACTTGTCCATTTCCTCAGGGTGTATCTTGTAGAAATTTTTGTGTTGAGGTTAAATTTAAATATTTTTTTTTATTACAGTCTTACGAAGTTTCCCGAGATTTTCTATTCACCAAATAATTTGCACCAACGATGTGTCCTGAATGCTAAACAGATGTCCAACTTGTGTCCGGAAGTGTCTAGTGAATTGCTTGTCGTGACTGGAGTTTCTGGTGCAATTATGTCGTCAGAGAGATGGATGGTGACTGGTTGAGTGCCTGAAGGGATGAAAAATCAATGAGACAATCCTTGGGAATTGACATGCACCTCCTTGGGCTGAGAAGACATCGAAGAATGTGAAATTTAATGCCAAAACGTCGCAATTTGGATGAAATCCAATTTAATTTAGCACAGCACATTCTCCATTATCTGTGAATTTTGCAGCTAAATTTCATGCAAATGAGTCTAAGGTGCACAATGGGCGGTTCTGTACCATTTGCCCGCAACTTTATACTCAAATATGCAAACACACTATAGATTCACCTATTGTTTGGCACCTCGAAGCAAGAAAATGCATGGTGCCTTGTGAAAATCTAGATGAAACTCCCTTGAATAGTCTTTGGCGGTTTATATTGGTGACAAAAACGAATTTTGAATTTATGAATGTATATTTTCCCACAGCATTCCTAATACTGTTGGCTCAAGACATTGCTTATGTTTGTGCACTCATAGGATTACCCTACTTTTGTCTTGTCTTTGCACAAAAATATATAGTATGACGATGGCATAAGAAATTGTATTTTTTCTGTACAATGTATTGATTTAAATAACAAAGCCATAAAAATATCTGTGGTGGATAAAATTTTATATAGGGTAAGTGTGCCAAATTTCGGCATAGTTGCATGCAAGCGACGAAGGCTCAAGTTTGAAATGTAATATTTTTAATAAAAATTGAATATTTTTGTTACTCTTTTATAAGGAGTGTTCCCTGGAACTTTGCAGACAGTTTATCATCTTTATTTTCTCTAAAATCATTCTTAATACATTTTCAAATGAATAAAAATGTAGACATAGCTTTGGTGCCCTATTTCGGCCACCTTCATTCTCATAGTTCCTTTCCCTTCCAGAATTCTTTCCATGTCTTTTTCAGATCATCTTGCTCGTCGAAGCGACATTTTTTGTTATTTTTTGTATTGTAAAATCTTAAGAGAATACAAAAATTAAAAATTCATGGAAATTCTAGGAACAAAAAATATGGCCGAAATTGCAAGCTGGCCGGAATTTGGCACACTTACCCTATATCACAGAATACGATTTACCTTTCACTTAAGCATAGCATTTATCCTATTTTTTTTGTTTAATTCTTTCTTTACGGGGAATTTTCAAGATTTAATCTTAAAAAAAAACTCCTATGGCCTACACACTAAAGAAATGTAGGGGAAAGTGACCATGCTTGATACGATCCAAGCTTAATAATAACTATTTATTTTCTATGTTAATCAATAGTTATGACTCATCGCAATACATTTCAATAGCTGGTGCTAACCCTCATATTTCCTAAAAAAATTAGGATCCTAGCTCTTTTTTCCTAGTTTCAGGAAGCACAAATCAAAAATAGGCCCAAAACTGTAATTTCGATACATGATATTTCATAAGTATTTCTTAATTAATGTCGCTGTTCACGAAAACTACTATCATAGGCACATAGAGGGGTCACCAGTACTAATATTTATGTAAAAATATTTTTACTTGGTGGACACTGTTTTTGTAGGTGGTAACAAATTCATAAATTCTACTTGTGTCCAACCTATATTTTAAGAAGGGTCCATGAATGATAATTTTAATATGGCAACTATATCATTAGATGTGATTATTTCATAATTACACATATTGAAATCCGCCAATTTTATCGACAATTGACATAATCTTCAACCCTGTTGCCTGAATTTTAAGGTTGCAGAATGACATTTTCATGGATTCAAAGTGAAAAAATGGTTTTCGCTAGCGCCCTAATGTCATAAAAACATGGCTTAGAAAAATTACATAAAAGTGATTTTAAAACTAATAACCAGTCATATAAGCGATTTAAGCAGATAGATTAGAGTCCGTCTAAATATTGATGTGCAATTTTTTGTATCCGGTGAATTTTTTGCAGTGAATATGGGCCTCCGAATTGTCGAGTCAATTATTATACAGGAAGGCCCCGGACCCAACTTGTATAAAAATCGCTACTGAATTTCCATTTTCTTCTTGAGGAAAATCTAAGGATTTTCAGAAACTATTTGAGGTTGGATTATGAACTTAATAAGTGAGACATTTTTTTGTCAAAGTGCAAGGATCGCTTCGGTTTGTGTGTTAATAAGAAAATAATCACAAACCTTGAACATCATTTTACCGTATCAAGCATGGACACTTTCCCCTATGTCTTTACAAACCAAGTATTTTTTCGGGAACTTGGTGCAGTTCTTGTATCGATACTTGCTGTGTACGTACACCTGTGCGAGTCTTTGCCGTACAGTATTGTTGTCCAGGCAATTGGTGAAAGTCGGCTCTCACGATGGTTTCGTCGTCCATTAAAACACATCTTTCAAAACCTTTAAGAAGGTGGATCATTCAGCTTTCTGGACCTTGTTTTGGCGGACTGTCGTTGCTTATCTGTACGATGAGGTGCAGGTTGGGCTTTATAAGTCACTAAATCATTCTTCTTAGTTTTATGAACTAGGTATTGTGAAATACCCGTCTTTTTGGCCACATCTCGGAGGGATAGAGAAGGGTTCCTCTTAAAGTACCCCAGCACTCTTTTCTCCATGTCGTGGTCTTGAATTCGAGGATTTCTAACACCAGCTTGTTTTCGGACTGTTGAGCGCGACTTTCCGGTGAGTTTTCCTATTTCCGCATAAGTCGCATTTGGATTTTGTAGATAAATGCTTACTGTATGTTGTCGGATTCTCTCCATCTTCTTGAGATATCTCAACCAAAAATCAATATTTTTTAACGAAAGTGGTATTAAAATAAAACTAATGAAATGCACTAAAAATGACAACTGACAAACAAAAAGTAAACAATAGTTGAACTGTTCACACTGTTCATGTTCACTTAGGGAAATGCTTTCAGGTTTAGGACACATTCTGGCTTCGAATACTTTATATTTTTACCATATTTTTTCAATGAATCTGACTTCATTAAAGAAATGTGTAACGTAACCCATTAACGACGAATGGGACACTGGTGTCCCATTCGTCCTTAAAGAATTAAAATATATTGCCATAGATAGGTCAAATTCACGAAAGGAATACGGGAACAATATGAATAGTATTAAAAACCAGAGTGTGTGCGAATCCTGAAGGCCTTTCCCTACTATGCTTTTTTCATCAAATATTTTGGGTAGTTTTGCACATAATAAGGGTCCCGGCGCCCCGGTCAAAATCCCGAATGGGCTAAAATCCAGAAAGAAAGCCAAAATCCCGAATTCTTAAGTGTTATAGCTACTTTAACGATTGCACCCACACTTGCTGGAGGCAGAGGGACATTGTGTCTAGGGAAATTATTTTACACATTATCCTCCATATATTTTCATTCCTTTCAGGATTTTGAACGTTCGGGATTTCTGATCTTTACAATCTTCACTAAAATTTTTAGGAGTTTCCAATTTTTTCTAAGTTTGGCAATAATTTCAGCTCTTTCTTCAAGTCATAAATTTATCGATTTTTTTTTATAATACGACAAGTAAATTTACAATTTACATATGTAACTATAGTTTGCGTTTTGCATTGTATTGCAAATGCTAGATTTCAAAAGCCTGTAACTGAGTCTAGTTCTTCCAATTATCTTTAGAAAACAGAACAATATGTCCTGCAAGAAAGCTGACAATATGTACCCCTTAGGGAAAATGTTGTCTTTGGGATGAACTTTCTTGGTCACACCATTGATTTTCTCACCATGTGACGTTACACCAGGGCTAAGGAGGTTGGTGAGGGCCAAAGTGGATTAACCCGGGCGCTTGTGTGTAATTTTAATAACGATCCCTGTTGATGTCAGTCAACATGAGAGACACATAGCAAGATTGTATCCTAAAAGCCACCCCATGTTGCAGATGCATTTAATCTTATATTATCTTTCAATGTTGCCCTTCTGTAAATGAATCATGTTGCAAAGGTGGACCCCAGACTGTGTGAGTTGATTGTTCGATACGGGGCCAACCACAAACAATACTTCTCACGGGGGACTTAGGGTGGGGTTTTGGGTGAGTAACACTACATAGAAATTTCTGATGTACAACCCATTTCTATATGTATTTGGTCCTTGTGCGAGCATCCCTCCTTGTGGTTATAATCAAGAGAATAATTATGAATATGTAATGAGATTTCTGACATGTTCAAAGCGACATTTCTAATTCGATAATTCGTCCTATCCATATGAGTGCTGTCAGATGAGTTCATTGGCTTCTCAATTATTCATAGTCGCAGAGCACTTGTACAAGGGCTGGGAATATCTTTCAAATCATGGACTTATTAATTGCAGACCAATTAATTAGATCAAATGGACCAAAAACTCCAAATTAACTTGCTCTGTGCAAATGATTTTCCATAAAATTTTGCAGTGTTGTCGAGACAGAGGCAATTGTAGTAAAAATTAATATCGCATCTGATTCAGAAGCAATTGCTTATGGAAACACAGCCAAATGGAAATGTCCTTTTTGTGCTGCAACAATAGAATTTTTATCATTTTGATAAAATGAAAATTTACTCCTTCCATTGTATTACGCCCACACAAAATTGGTTTACATGGTAAAAGCATCAGTCTTTGCAAATATGCAACAAAATTTGCAACAATATACCAAAACCGGATTATCTGATTCAGTAAACTCGAATAAGAGGATATGAGTAAAATGAGTAAATTCTTTATGCCATCCTACAGGGAACAATGTAGAAATCAAACAATAAATTAGTGATAAATGGAGGAGTATAATTCTGAAAATGCTCAATAAGAATATATTGTGGAATGATAATACGATATCCTTTTTACGACATTTTTCTGAGTTGAAAAAATATACACCTGTTTCTTTTTGTTTTGCACAAAAAAGTTCTGGTCCAAAATATAGAACATCAGAGATGGAGTATTGTGCTTTATTTCTTACTAGAGATTTTTAATAAAAATTTTAAAGTAGGGAATAGGCCAAGATTTTTCTACTTTCTTTTATTTTTAAAGTTTTTTTTAATTCTTAAGGGAGTCTCAAGGTGTATATAATTGATAAGACCTTAAATCTTTAACGACGAGACACTTTTTACGGACTGAAAATCAACAATAAAAATTAAACAGGGAAACATAATCAATGATAAGTTTTACATCTAACCTTGGAAAGTGCAACAGAGTCTGATTCGGTGCATTTTGTGCTTCTATGAACGATAGGGACAAAAATAACCCAAAAATTTAAGTAATTTTTCTGACAATACCAATAAATAATATTTTTCGCTTTAATGAGAAATATTACGTATGAGTATTGTAGTTTTTATTGCCAAAAGTGTTTTGCTTAAAAAAATTGGAAGTATAAGAAATAAATAAAATCAATTGTGAATTTGAGAATTTAAAAATTCGCCATTTTTGATCATAAATATTTACTACATAGAAAATAGCTAGAGACTTGCAAAAAATATTGTAGATGCCTTCAACCTTCTACTTTACAATTATGTACAGACATAAGAAAAAAATAACTTTGGATAGTCAGGAAAAATTATTTTCTTTATGGGACACCGGTGTTCCAATCGTCCTTAAAGGGTTAAGGGTGATTTATGGTTCGATCGTTATAGTTGTGAGTTCACAAGTCCTATCCGATAGGGGGAAGTAGGAAACCTTTGAATTGGGGCTTTTTTGAAATTGGACTTTTTTCCTATTTTAAAATTGAACTGGATGATATCATTTAGCTCTATAAACCAATTGTAAAGCTGAATAAAGCGTATGCACGACAAGATTGTTCCAAATGATTAGATATTTTTATGACGTGTTTTTACCTTTCTTTTGGTGAAACTCTCATCAAATTCTGTTAATTTTTTACTGAGATACGAAATAATAATGGAAAAGAGAAGGGAACTGATCGTGTACATGTATCTAAAAAATCCTGGAATCAATTACGCGGACCTTAGAAAACTTACAAATACCTTCGCGGCAGACCGCCCGGAGGGTGATTCTTCGATTCCTCGACAGTAAAACCACTGCCCAGAAACCTGGATGTGGAAAAAATTGGGGTATTGGAGATCGAGATTTGGGGAAAAAGGTGATCATTCGCTACAAGAACAATCCTTCGACATCGGTGAGGGATATGGCTAAAAAACTTAAATGTTCTCCCAGTCTTGTGCAGAAAATCAAACAGAGGAACGAACTGAAGACTTTTAAGGCCCAAGCAGCCCCTTATGGCACGGATGCACAGAGTCAGTCAGCTAAAACACGAGCTCGAAGGCTGCACGATAAGATGATGTCTGGCTTTAGTGGGTGCATTTTGATTGATGATGAAACATACGTAAAAAGAGACTTCAAAAAATTACATAAAAAAGACAGAAATATTACACCGCAATGTCTCGCACAGGATGTAAGAAAAAGTACAGGTACATAAATTATGCAAAGTTTCCAAAAAATGCATGGTTTAGATGGCGATCTGCTGATTTCATTTTTAAAGCATTATTCTTTCCAAAAAAATAATTTTATTTCATATAAAAAATAATAGTTTTGCAAAAGTTGATCATTTATCACTCGTCAAAAGTTTGTTGCCTCATTTGTAAAAGTTACTCAAAATGGTCAAACACGTTTGACAAACATCAAATGAATTTGATATTTCTGTTTTCTTGAAAATACATACAGTGGCGGCCATAATAATAGAATCAGCTCCGCAAAGACCACTATTTTACCATGAGCATTTTTGTTTATTCCAATTCGTTGAAATAATTTTGACATAGAAATGTTCAAATAATTACCTTACGTCAAATAGGGTGGAATCACCACTTCTCGCTAGTGCCCCACTTCTCGCTAGTGCCCCACTTCTCGCCACTTATATGAAATCGCTATACAGTAGACTCTCACTCAATCGGCCCTTTCGCAATCGGGCGAAAAAATTTGTTGACGATTTTCACGTTTAATATGAAGCTAATTCGCTCAAATTCGCTGTAGTTCTTCCTATTTTATCGTGATTCTTTATAATTGAGCGCTTTTTGTGGAATTGACAAAGGCTTTGACGCCCAAATCTATCGATAAACCGGATGACATTTTTCCCCATATTCCCGATTGAGAGAGAGTCTACTGTATTTCGCGATTTGTGAAATAAAGAGCCATAAAGATCTTTGTATTTTTACTGATGCTACGTATGGAGTCGAAAAATAATAATTATTCCTTTTGTATTTACGATTTTAAGCATTTTTTAGAGTAATATTTTAAGCAAGTGCATCAAATACAATATTTCTTACCAAATATAGTAAGTTTCATCAAAAATTTCATCAAGCAAAAAATACCTTTTTGGATAAATAATTTGTGTATTGAATATTTAATTACACTTGTGGAATACATAAAATTTGTAATTAGTTAATTAATATTTCATTTTATATCATTTTTATATAAAAATTATGCATAGCGAAAAGTGGTTATCTTCTGGAATTGATTTTACCATCTGTCGCCATCTCTTTTCAACAGGCGATGCTAAATTCACTTCGTAGATTCTCAGTTGTCAAATTTTTATTGCTTACTTTCTGCAATAACCTATAATTTGATTTCTCAAATAAAAGTGGAAGAAAATCGTTTAAAGTGAGTAATAATAAGGTGATCACGACGAAAAAGAAATGCTGAATGTTTTCTTTTTATAACATTGCCTAAAATAATCGAGTTTGGACCTTTTAAAGTGGGTGGCGAGAAGTAGTTACAAAACTGGCGGAAAGTGGTGAAAAGTGGCGACGAAGTAGTTATTTTTGCATTGTTAATAAAAATCAGTTTTTTAATTAGTCCAGCGTTAAATTCTAGGACTATTGTTTTCACGAATCTAGAGCCAATACATCTAAGTAGTTTTGTGTCAAATTTGAGTTATCTTGTAATAAGAGTTCAAAAGTTATAATAAAATTAATTTCTCTTTTTCCTAAACATGGCGATAAGTGGTTACTCCATCCTAAGTATTGTTTTGGCAGCTATAGGTCGCTATTTTTCACAGAATACATCAACAGTGAATTTTGGTTTGAACAACACAATAGGACCACTTTTATTTAAATTAAAGAATGTGATCTATAAAGCGAATAAGTTTAAATATAGCCATATTTAGATACCATAAATGATAGTTTTCCATTTTTTTTTATCGAACTGAATTTCACTATTGACGTATTCTGTGTAGAATAGAGACCTCTAGCGGCTAAAACAATCCTTATTCTACGATTCTAAT
This sequence comes from Phlebotomus papatasi, assembly GCF_024763615.1. Taxonomy (NCBI): domain Eukaryota; kingdom Metazoa; phylum Arthropoda; class Insecta; order Diptera; family Psychodidae; genus Phlebotomus; species Phlebotomus papatasi. The sequence goes on from NC_077223.1 coordinate 38,050,174, forward strand.
AATTTGAAGATTTCTACTGCAGAATTAAATCAACAAATTGGGAAAAAGTACAAAAATTAAAAAAAAATATAAACTTTGCAAAATGATTCTATTAGTTTGGCCACCACTGTTTAATTAATTGATTGTTTTAAAATTTCTTTTGAGTTTAGTGTGCAGCAAAACATAAGGACACAACATACAAAGTGATTGCATAAGCTTAAAGCTCTTTGCTCGCAGATTATATCCGCTACAGATGAATCATTTGTGTGCACAAAAACCGCTCTTCATAAATTTTTATGCTCTAAGCACAACTTCTCCTCTAATGGAATTAGATTTTGTACTCTTAATGTGATTATTGGAATGAAAAGTTGTCGCCTTGATCAAGTTTAATGCATTTTTGCGTCTTTTCTCCAAGGATTCTTTCATGAGCAATTGTCTGCGAATGTTGAAACAAGCTCGATGAGTCGCATAAATTAATCAATGAATGGATGAATGAGGAAGATGAAAAAGGTATGGGATGTTGAGAAACTCCTGGTATGTTCATTTGAAATTCCCAAGGGAAATAATTGAATTTTGTCTTATTCAGACTCGAGTACAATTAATTGCTGGAATTCCATCATCAGTGTTTCTCTGTGGTTTTTCCTCAGCTAACAACATTGTTGTCGCTGACAAAAATGCACAATCAATCAACTTCCGCGTCCAAAGCGGGAAAAGTGCGAGGAAAAAGTGGGCACAGTGGCTAAAAAGTAACTTGTCCGGATTGTACGTATGAAAACTCTTAACGAGCATCATTTCAAATGTCCAATTTTCCACTTGAGAATTTGTGTCCATTGAAACTGCTCACACAACTATGAAAATTGTCATGTCTGCTTTCTAATATGTGTTAAAATGTAACTTTTTTCTTACAGTTTCTGTCTCTTTTCACGAGCTTTCACTTATTAACGGATGTTTAGAGTTAGAATGTATCTTGATAGAAGATGAGGAATGACGAATTAACGATTAAAGTAAATAAACAGGTATGGTCAAAATCCTTAAAGCCAAAATCCCGAAAATCAAAATCCTGAATTCTTAACCCTTTAAGGACGAATGGGATACCGGTGTCCCAAAAATAAAAACGGATTTCTGGACTATTATTTAGAAGACAAAATAACTTTCTATGGTTAAAAAAAAAGTTTTTGTTTTTGGGACACCGGTGTCCCAATCGTCCATAATGGGTTCAAAGCGACAGCCATGACTAAAACCGCCCTTACTGAAGGCAAAGATAAATTTTATAATAAATAATAATAATTCAGGATTGTGGTTTTTGAGATTTTAGCTTTTTGAATTTCGGCATTCCGGGTTTTGATGCTTGGAGTTTTGGCTTCCGGGGATTTCGCAATAAAGATTGAAAATATATTTACAAAAAAGCAATTCAAGATCGTTCTTAATTTTTCATAAAAGATGTTCTTTTATATGCTATTTATTGTTTCTTTCTCATTGGAAAAGGCTGTCGGTACTGCTGAAGATTTCACGGAATGGTTTCAGAATTGTCGAGAATATTTCATAGAGCACGATCTGCTGACCATTTCACTGGACCGGGCTCTTCATTTAGACGAGAGTGCCTTTTTCTTGACACCAGTAGATGGAAATGTATTGGCTAGGAAAGGTTCACGTGTTGTGCCAGCTCTTAAAAATTCTGGATCGAAGGAATGTGCCACAACACTCTTCATTGTGTCTGCTACTGGCCAACTTGTTCCTCCAATGGTTGTTCATAAAACTGAGATTACACCAAAAATTGCCATTTACATTAAATATTAAATGAAATAATTCAATAAATATTTTAAAAGTAATTAAAAATTATTTTCTCGTTTTAATATGCTTGTAAATTAATATAATAATAATGGTGGCACAACGTTCCATAGAGGAAATAGGCCTTTCCACAAGGGGAGTTCCGGACAGCCATTATTTTTTTCTTATACAGGGATGGGGTTGCCAGTCCCATGCCCTGTGGAATCAAGTTCAGTGAAGCTCACTGAATGCAATTCGAACACCTTTAACGTCAAAAAAATTCCTGGTGACCTAAAGGGGATTCGAACCCGGGACACTTGCATCATAGAGCGAGTGCTCTACCACTTGACCCATTGTGTGCCATTTATAAACCATATACAAAAAAGAAGTTGTAAAGTTTTGAGGAGAAACCTTGAATATTTGGATATTGAAGAATATTGTTTTCTTAAAAATTATTTAAAAAAAGATTTTTGTGGTCAATAACCATTACCTGAGTTGTGTATGGTATGTACTTTGAAAAAAACACAATTTTTTCCAATATTTTTAAGGAAATCTTGAAAATGTCATTGATACAGGAAACAAGGATTTTGAAAAAATTATGGAAAATGTTTAGTATAAATTTTTAATTGGATTTATTATGGTCTTTAAATTGGATCACTCAATTTACAAAAAAAATGCTTGTAAATTGAGTGATCCAATTAAAAGACTATTTGACCCAATTAGCGAAGAGGCGATCCACATATTAAACACTAATTTATTTAAGTATTATCATTATTTTATAAATTTTCTTTAATATTTTTGATAATTTTTTTTATATTTCATGTTTCTGAATGAAACAGTGAATAATTCCATGGATTTAGAAGAAGTAAAAAAGAATTTCATCAGTCCAAAAACAAGCGTTTAAGTAGCACTCTACAGAAAATGATCCGGTTACCGCTCCTTACTGCAATTAAATGTAAACAAACGCGATAACAAATTCGCAACGTGCTTTCGTATATCCAAAGGATCACCCAAAATTGTGAATACACTGCCAAAATTCATTGAAAAATACTCTTTCAAAAACAGATTGAACTTCTAGAATAAGGTCCTTGATCCGTATGTGAAAATGGAAAAATATCTAACGACTTATTCTCGGAGTACCCTATTAACATTATTTCAGTGAAAAGAGAAATAGTAAAAAAAAATAAAGATATATTACTGATGCGAAAACCCCAAATCGCAATCTACAGTCGTTTTGCCGTCTACACTAGACACGGTCAAACACTAGACGGATTACACACAAACAGTGTGTAATCCTAATATACTATAATTTAATATAAATTTCAGATTTTTAACATTCTATAAAAATATGATCCATTAAGGGGTGAAAAGCCGAAATTAACTAAATTTGAAATCTATGAACTGCATAGATATATTGCACTATATAGAATTCGAGCAATAAAAAGTTATAGGATTGTTTTTCGATATACCCCAAAACAATTATCCTAATAATGGTAGAGAAAATTTATGATAATGTTTGTTATTCTATCCTACGTTATCTCTTCGAATTAGGCGTATAGAATATCAATTTAGGAGCTCAGAAAGATTTCCAGTTTCATTCTAAACTTCATAATTTATTCACAAATCTTTCCTGAAACCTTAAATACTTTAGGGATATAACAATTGACGAGATTTTAGTAATTAAAGATCTTACCATTATAATATATTTGTTAAAATTCCCTACTGAATTATATTAAGTATTCGTTGTGTTTTGTAATTATCAGCATGATACTCTTTTATCTTGGATCTATTGTCTATAAATTACATCAATTCCGTTGGGATAAATTTCTCACTATCTCATCACAGTTCGTATTCACTGCAAACCCTCTCCCATCCCTTTCTATCCCTGTCGCGTTGTTTGACGCAGAAATACGCGAGGAGGGTGGTGTCGTGGAACCGTGAAAGCAACAAACCACCCTCCTAGTTCTCCTGGATAGCTTCCCATAAAAATGTCTTCACCGTGACAGATTTGTAGTCGTCCCACACAGCACTTGCACCAATTTATATCATCCCTTGGTGGAGGACCAATTTGGCCGGGTGCTGATGACACAGCCCGTGATGGACGTGGAAAGCGATGCAGCTGCTGAAGGCACCAAGAGTACCATCACATACCACCCTATCCACCCCTTCTGGCTAAGGCATTATGCGGTGCGGATGGTAATCAAGAGTGAAATGTGCATAATGACACTTTTTCATCATCATCCTTCTCTGTCCAGCTCAGGCAGTGCCTCCCGACTCTATTAATTGCGTTGCCAATGATATGATTTATCGATACCCGAGACAAAACTTCCGCAGCTTAACGGTATTCTTGCAGGCAATTGTTTGCAGCACCAATAAAATTTTAGTGCTTATACGCTCATTCACCCAGAATAACACGGATCCCTCCACAATCATCATTCAGCGGGAAAATTGTTATTCATGTGGATCATGCTAAGGGGCTTTCAAGTTGTGTGCCAAAAATTAAATATCAACTGTTAGCATTTCCTAGCTTTGCTTTTAAGATCCTAGGTGAGGCCTGACTTCGTTCAAATATCTCTAAAGTTTGTAAGAATACGTCTTAAGATTAGAACATTAAGATATAAGGTTAATTTGTCCTGATTAGTCAAAAAGTTATTAAGCGTTTTAGCGGTGTTTAACATAATTTTAAGAAATATATTTAAATTTGGAAAATTCATTGGCTAAAATTCAAATTGAGACATCATTTCGATTAATTTGTGAAAATTATGAGAATATTAAACTAGTTTTTGTGGAAAAATCATCCAGAATTATTAATGTTTGTATAAGGTAAAGTGCCCTCGAGTCGACCGGTTCCTCGACTCGACCGGTGGGTCAATTTTTGAATGTTTGATCGTGATTTTTTATAAAATTGTCACTGATTCGTATTTATTTATGGAATAATTGACCTATTAATGTTATATCATACACCAAATGGGGAATCAGTGGCGCAATAGGCAAGACCGTTGGCTCTTGGGCGGATCGATTCCCTGGCTCGATTCACTGTTGTGAGTTCGAGTCCCGCCCGGCGCAAAGATCTGAATGTTAAGAAAAAGACATTTTCACTGTGATATAACGTAATAAAATGCACCGCCTCGCCCAACAACTCCGGGAGCATGGAAGAAGCATTCACCACACTACGGGAAGGCGCTCCTGGGCGGTCTACAATGGACTTCGCAAATTCTTCCAACACGGGATATGACATTGTAAAAAAAAAAAATGATTACCTTGTAATAAATATCTCGATACGATTAATAATAATAATACACCAAATATTAGTGCAAATATAAATAAATTGAATAAATAACTCTACCAGTCGAATTGAGGAACCGGTCGACTTTGCTTTACTTTCATAGCCGTAATAAGTCTTACAGTTCACTTTAATAGCCCTATAACAGCTGAAAATATTTTTTTAATTTTTCGACTATATGTGATTCGATCTAAGATCGAGCCAAAAGCTTTACTAAGCTTTGCTACTGATTCCTAGCTAAACATAAATTGAATATGTTTTATGCAAACTTGACTTTTGATTTTTGAATACACTTGAGAGAAATCTGAAAATGTTAAAATAACATTTCGGAAATGTTTATTTTACTCTGCAGTATTAATCCGAAATCGGTGTAAATATTATGCTTTTTAGGTGTATTAGGGATTAAAGTTACCCTTTCTCATGTTAATTTTGCCCTCAAAAAGGTGTAGAATTAACATTAAAAATGTTGATATATACACCTAAAAGTGTTAAAATTATGAGGACAAAAAGTTAGTCGCACCCCCGTTTTTTCTCAGTGTATATTAAAAATAAGTTGAAAACTATTATTTTCTTAATTTTGTAAACAATTGTATTAAAATATGCGCCATTGGATTTGAATTATTTTATTTATCACAAAAAATAATAAAATAGGAGTTAAATGGGGGAAAATACACACCCTACTGTAAAACTAAAATAATTGTGTCTGTTTTTAAATAATTATATTAAAAAAAAAAGATGACATAGCTTCCTAGCTTTACGGAATTCTCGAACTCATGAGATAGAGCTCTTCGTGAATTATGCTCTCGCACTTCTTGGATGTGTGATGCATGTACTATTGATTGAAACTGGTTCAATGAGAGGAATCTGAAAAAGTCAAAATAACATTCCGGAAATGTTAATTTTACCCTGCAGTATTTATCCGAAATCGGTGTAAATATTACCCTTTTTAGGTGTATTATGGGTTACATTAACCCTTTTTCATGTTAATTTTATCCTCAAAAGATGTAAAATTAACATTAGAAAATGTTGATATAATTTTACACCCGAAAAGTGTTAAAGTTATGACAAAAAAAAGTAAATCGTAGCCTCTTTTTTTCTCAGTGTTCATATTAACAGAAATTCATCCCAAAATTGAACTGTTTGGAAACATAACTTTTTTTCTAATGAATATACTTTTTTTTAAATTATTTATAAAAATTAAATTGTGTTTTTATTGCAAGGTCCTATTCCTGTAATTAACCTTTCCATATGAAAAAAATAGTGATGAAGGGGAACAGACTTCGTGAAACACTTGGTGCCATACTGGCCATACTAATATATTTCATGTACCGTCGTTGCGGGTGACTTTGCACGTTTTTTCGCTGTTTTTCAACTTTACCCTCTAAAAGTGAACAGTTAAAGTGAAAGGAGGAGGGTGAATGAGTAAAATTATTTGTATTCAGTTGTTAATGAATGGATTTTGTGCCACTAGCATTAATTTTATAAAATTTTACTATGTTTAAAAAAATCAAGAAAAAAGGCTTGCACTTGGGATAAGGTGCGGGTGACTTTGCACTTTTTAATAAATACTAAAAAATCAACAATTTCTGTAATAAACGACAATGAAGATCTTCATATCTAAGGGTAAGATGCACGAGATCTACAAGTTGACGTGATTGCCATCTTGATTTGACGTTTCTGTCCGCCATTTTGAATAACTGTCAAACCCTAAAACTGGTCCGATTGAGTTGAAATTTTAGTATGTTGTAGCTGATGTCAAGACCTTTTCAAAACGTATCTATGTTCCAGTCGACGTCATGTATTTACCTAGATACAAAGGCTCAAAGTTTAAAATTTTGTAATACTCATGTTTTGGCGGTCTTTATTTTTTAATCTTAAATATTTGAAACCTAAAGGAAATGCCTCAGTAACCATTAAAAATGGTTGAGGCTTTAATTTTATATATTTATTTACTCTAACATAATTTAAAAAAATAAATAAATAAACGAAAAGTGCATTTAATTAATTTTTTTATTTTTCATCTTTGCGAAAACAGTTTTTAAGATTATTAAATAATGCGCTGTTATAAACAAAAACATTACTTTTCCTTTTGTTTGTTTGTTTGTTTGATCTCACCGCATAACGATAGCGCTGTCTTTTTCGTGATAGTTTTGATAAAAGAAGCTTCCTATAGTTCTGTATTCATGAAAATGTCAAAATTTTGAACTTGGAGCCCCTATATCCAGGCAATCACTTGACCTAGGTCGGATTTTATATATGTTCTGAAAAGGCCTTGGCATCAGCTAGAACATACTAAAATTTCAGCTCAATCGGACGAGATTTTTGTTTTGACAGTTATTCAAAATGGCGGACAGAAACGTCAAATCAAGATGGCGACTACGCTATCTTGTAGATCTCGGTCATTTTATCTTAAGTTCCCACAAAATTGGATAATTTTTAGCCAAATACTTCTATAATAAAGCTTTAGAAAGGCCATTATATGCAATTTTATAACATAAATCATGCGTTCTTAGGAAGATAATAGGGGAAAAAAATATTTTAATAAAAATAATCAACAAAATCGAAGTGGATTATTCTAGCCAGATAAATTTAGATTGAATCTGGGCAATTTACTGCTCTGAAATCGATTTTAGAATTGCACCTTCAGATAACTTTTTCACGGAGGCGTTTTTTGACAAAATACCTATACTAGCATTTCATTGACTATTACTGAAACTACAAGAATCCTTTTGGGGATCATTGTACCTTACTTGGTACATAACATATCCCTATATACTTTGACATGGTAGACCGGATCGGCGAAGACCATCAATAAGTGCTAGAATTTATGAAAGTCTTACGGACAGCAGAGTGCAAAGTCACCCCATGAGTGCAAAGTCACCCGCAACGACGGTATGTAGATTTTAAAAAATAAATTATAATTATAATCATGCAGCAGAATATAGTGAAATCAAAGAGCATCATGAACTCGAGCATTCCGTGCAGTCTTCTCCCTTCGTGATACATTTTTTTTGAAATTCTGTGCACACACATAAATAAATAATGAGTTTCATTTCGCGAATAAACGCATTAACATCAAATTTAAAACACAATGAATTAAATGATGCGTATTATATGCGACATGTAAATTAATTATGCCTGTAAATATGAAATAAATAGTAAATTTGCAAGCAAATGTTAATTTATATAAAATAAAATTTATTTCTTGATAACGTTTTTTTTTCAGTTTTTACAATCAAAATCACAGTTCATAACCATTTATTTTACCAACCTGATTTGTTTGTTGATAAAAGAGTTACCTGTGTGTTTTATGTATTTAACGTGAATTTTTAAACATAATTACACATTTGATAAAAAAACAAACGATCTAATAAATATGATATTAAATATAGCTTTTTCAATCTGGCATTTTAATTTTAAATCAATAAAGCACGCATACATTCGTTGCCATAATTAAAAATTCTAATATCGTATTAACAGACTAACGATACCAGGACAAACATGAGAGTAGTATTTTTTCAATTTAAAATTCGTAAATTTGTCCGAAATTTTGACTGCTTTTAAGTAATAAATGTGTAAAGCAACAATAAAATAAACATAATACAAAAAATGTATTTCTTTTTAAGCTAAAATTTCACATCTAATACAATTCAATTAATTTTGAATTTTTTATGATATATTTTTGTTATAATTATTATCGACATGAAAGAACATAGTTACTAATCTTATTTCAGATGAAATGCAGTTGAAGTTTATGTGTAATTAAAAAAAATAAACTAATTCACCGTTCTAGGAAAAATATATTAAATAGTATATAGGGGAAAGCACCCTCCCTTCGAACGTTCATGCCTTCGAATAATGTGAATTTTCTCTTGCTTCTGCTAAGAAACTTACACATAATTTTACGTAATTATCAGTAATTGATAATAAGCTAACTAATATTTAAGAGAAATGTGTAAGTCTCTTAGGAAAAATACAAGAAAATTCACATTATTCGAAGGCTTGAACGCTCGAAGGGAGAGTATTTTCCCCTATTTAATCTGGAAAATTTTATTGGAAACAATCTTTAGAAACCTTCCTAAACGCTTCATTAAAAAGTAATGATTGCGTAAAATGTGTTATGCAATTAAATACTCAATGAATAAAATCTTATTCTTCATGCTTTTTGTGCAAAAATGCTTGAGGGAAAATTAGCAATAAAATCATAGAACATTATCTTATTAGCCATATACGACTAGGGGGAAGTGGGACACCTTTGACTCGGGCAGCTTTGAAAATAGGCTTTTTTTCTCCTATTTATAAATTAAGCAGGAGCTTATCATGATATAACTTACCTCCACAAAGCAGTTGAGAAGCTAAGTTAGATTAGGACTAACCTCAATTCTGTTAGAAAATATGAAGAAAACGCCTAATTTTAAAGCTGCCCCATTCCTCCCTATATGTTTCACTATTACTCGATAACAAATAAAAATTTTGAATTTACATTTGAATTTATCACATCCTAATAGTTAATATTTTAGTTAAAATTTAAAAGTCTTAAGATTTAACCCTTTAAAAACGAGAGGGTCAGAAATAGGGGTTAAGAAAAATCGCTTTTTTCGACTTCTTTGGGCGAAACATAACTTCAGAAAGCCATAGGAAAAAAAAATATTTGGGATGTTGGTGTCCCTATCGTCCTTAAAGGGTTAAAGGATTGGATGAAAGCGTGCAGTACGCCGAAGCCGAAAGCTTTGGAGAACTGAGCAGTTTCACTCTGAATTGATACCTTCTCACTGACGCTTCCGAAAAGGACATTGGTGTCCTGCGTTCATATTGTTTTAACCCTTTAACGACGAGACAGTTTTCGCGGACCGAAAATCAGCAATAAAAATGAAACCGATATACAAAATCAGTAAAAGGTCTTACATCTAGCCTTAGAAAATCCAACATAGTCTGATTCGGTGTATTTTTACATCTATGAGCGATAGGAACAAAAATAGCCCAAAAATTTAAGTAATTTTTCTGATAATACAAATGAATGATAATTTTCACTTTAATGAAAAATATTATTTTTGAGTATTGTAGCTTTTTTTCCAAAACGATTTTGCATAAAAAATTGGAAGTGAAAAATTATTAAAATTAATTTTCATTATGACAATTTAAAAATTCGTTATTTTTAAGCTTAAAAATTTACTATATAGCAAATAGCTGGAAACTTGCAAAAAATATCCGAGATTCCTTCAACAGTCTACTTTGCAATTAACGTACAAACAGAAGAAAAAAAAAAACTTTAGGTAGTCAGGAAAAATTATTTTCTTTATGGGACACCGGTGTTCCAATCGTCCTTAAAGGGTTAAATGACATTCCGTCTTTGATTATTTAGCTTAGAGCTCTTGCAATTTCATCTTCTGTGGTCCGAAGTGAAATTGCGATCTCGGCAGGTCGACCTAGGTCACAAAATATGATATCCGTTCAAAATCTATTTTTCTGGCTGCACAGCCGACTGACCAGACATTCCTACGGAGTTGAAACGCTTCTGGTCGGAGAATAAAAACAGATATCGATAAGCGAAAATGAAGAAATTCTTATCTGCCTGTGTAGCCCTTGAAAAAATTGATTTTATAATAATTAACTCACTCAGTGATTTTAAAAGCTATGGTGGTTCTTAACATCATCTTTGCTCGTGAAATTTCGATAAAGACCGAAAGAATAAAACCGGGAAATTTATCTATTTATCAACGATAAAGACAAAATTTTGACCTTAATTTCTCATAATCAGGACGTGCTGAGGGCTTAAAATATCACTCAATAAAATCGATTGAAGAGTGTTGTTGTTCGTGAGGAACTGATGGTCGAGGAGCTGTTTCTCCATAACGAATCACAAATTAGGTGGTATAATCGTCTTCAACGTGTGACTGAAAGAAAGATTCCCAAACTAGTCCCCGGCGAGTGGCCTTCAAAGTTGAAGCCAATTTTTTACTTTCACATACAAATGCGTATGGGATTTTTTTCTGCACTCGTGATCGTTATGCTAAATATTTAAAAAGTGAGAAGTTTTTCTGTATTATAAGATACCTTTTCGTATGGAGGAATAAATATACTAAATTTTTGTTTAAATAAATTTTTTCCTTAGAGCACTGTGAGCTGAGTCCCAGATCAATTTAGGAATTGGCTTCAAATAGCTTCATATAAAAAGGCCAACTTGCCAGGCGCTTTTTCCCAAAACTTTACAAGCCGGCCTTGAAGCTATGTCTGGAACAAGGTAGCTGAAATATATAGGATCACGCTTGGAAAACTTCTCGAAACTCTGATTTCAGCAAATGATCGATTGACTTAGAAGATTATCCTAGGTGTCACAAACCTACAATCCTCTTTAGGACAATCATTTAAAATAAATCAATAAATGTCTATCATTCTCAGATATCATTTGTAATAGATTGAATTTACTTCACAGACATACCATAAGGTTATCTATAAATCGAAAAAATAAATATGAAAGACTACCCTTGACTTTCTGGATCTTATAATCCAGCTGTATTTCTTCTCAATTACACATATATGTAATATAGCACAATAGCGCAATTCAAGTGAAGGGATACATGAAAAATAAGAATTCATGGCACTGCGAATGAAAGAGAATTCTATTGTTAAATTTCTATAAATCTTCCGCTTGAAAGTCAGGCGAGAAAATCCTAGAGATGGGCTCAGTGATACACGAATGCTGCCCAGAGAAGGATTAAGATTAATTTTCCAGTTGTGCACACTCTATTAATTTACTAGGCCCTTCTGTTGACTCCTCCTGCGTGCATTTTGGAAGTTTCAAACCACCCCCTTCACCCACAATCCTCAATATATCGTCCACTTTGTATCTCTATGCGGTGTCCATTTTGGCCATCCGCAAAATAATTTTCAATGGAATCCGCCACAATTTCTCTGTGGGATTTAAAGGAAAGACACAGTAAATAAATTGGTAGAATTTTCCATAGGATTTCATTCTGTTTTATTTCTCGAATTCTACGAGAATGGAGGCTAAACGGTTAGAGATAGCGACTAGGGGTTTAAAAAAAGACCCTAACAACCCCGCCCTCTAAGCCCATACCAAATCTTCAAACGTAAAAGTTGTTAAACCTCATTCGATTTCACTGTTAATTAACAGAAAATGCGACTGATAACTCAATCCCCACAAATAAACGAAAAATTGAGCAAACACATATTTCAACATTTCTCTCAAAATAAATAATTATATTCTTGCAGTAGTTAATAGCTCTCTCACTCTCGTGTGTGAAACATTTCTAAGCTTTTCCCTGAAATTTGTAACCAAATATTGACTCTCTGTGATATGCTGAAGAACTTTAATCAAACTTTAAGATGATGCTTTCACAGTGAGTGCCTTTGAGATGAAATGGAAGTCTTGTGGGAAAGTGTGGAGAATTTGCCTTCGTTTCCGATCGAAGAAGTCTCTTGGTCAGTCACAGACACAGTAACGGAAGCACAGTCTCTCAGCTATTAATTTGGCAATGGAAAGCTTTTGCGGGAAGAAGAGGTTGTGTGTTATCTCACGTCTGTGAGTAAAGGGATTCCATTGGGATTTATTACGACATTGTTCTATGCACCATGGACAACCCTTTCCACTTTCCCCAACCCGATATGCACTTCGTCATGAACGTTTTCCCTCTCCTTCTATGTCTTACAGTTTCTTTTCTGAAAATTCTCCAATTGATGTATCTGAAAGTTCTAAAACATCTAAAAAATTTCAAGAAAATTGAAAATACAAATTTCATATAAGTCTGTTCTTTTTTTTCGTTCTTAAGACTATAATACGGGCTTCAGACCTAAGGCTTAGCTTTATGGCTTAACTTCTCTAATTCCTTAATAGTAAAGATTTGTTGGGAAAATATGATTTAGGATTGGGCATTATGGGTAAATGATTCGGTTAATTCTGAAAAATCAATAAAATTGGTTTGTATTTTGAAATTTTAGACTTTCGGGAACTGGGCTAAACCTCAGGCCAGAATCCGGCATAAGATAACTTTTTATTAGGGTTTATGTGGTTTATGTAATTTTTAAAAAATTATTGTTGATCTAAATTAATTAGACAATTTTGTGTGTTTCATGTTCAATCAGGCAACAATGATGGCAAATATGGCAAATAATGAAAACTGGGTCACGTACATGACCTTAAAAAAATAATTCTTTTCTAGTTCCTAGAATATTTAGGAACTACTCTCAAGAATTTTAGGTAATCGGGGAAATATCGGGAATTTTCGAGAGTTCTAAAAATACTCAGGTTCTTACGATAATCTTTAACCTGAGACAATCTACGGAAACGAAATCTACGGAAATTAGGAAATCTTGTAGTGGCTTCGAGAACGTTTCGGAATGCTAACAACCTTGAGTGCGTCAGAGATCCCTCGCGAACCCAAGAGAACTCGAGAAATCCTTAAAAATTAATGGGATCTCGGCTAAGGCCCCATATAGACATAGGGAGATTCTCGAAAATATTTAGTTAGTAAAATTTGGCAGTAGAAGATCAGCTTAAACACACAGTGCGGGAGTTTAGGATTATAGGTTAATATTTCTTCGCATCAAATTGCTTTACTTGATCCTTCATCATCAAATTTTACGGGCTAAATATTCTCAATAATCTGCCTGAGTCTATTTGGGACTTAACCCTCGTAAATAAGACCGCCCTCAGACTAGAGGTTTAGCATAATTTACGAAGGTCTGAAAATCATAAATAGCAACAAATTTAATTTGTTCTTCTGATTCAATATATTAATTCCCCTCAATAACCTATTTCTAAGTCAAAATTTTCCAAAAATTTTAGACTGATAAGAAATTAGAGAAGTTAAGCGTTATGGTTAAGCTTTAGATCTGAAGCCCGTATAAGGCCGGCTTCAGACCTGAGACTAATGCCACTTCTTCGCTAAGATGGCTTTGTTGGTGACTGGGGATGAGCCAGAAACCTTTTGAGACCTAAATTGAGACTTAGTGATTAGATTCTAACAACCTTGGAATCTGGCGGGCTGTTAAATGGCATTTTCCGAATATATAAACAAAGTGCGTTCTCAAACGTTTACTTACTTACTTACTTATCCAGCGCTACAACCAGTTACTGGTCTTGGCCTGACTTAGGACCCGTCGCCACTCGAGCCTGTTACGCGCCGCTGTTCTCCAATTCCGCACCCCTAATGAGCTGGCGTCCTGGTCCACGCCGTCGGTCCATCTGAGGCTGGGTCGGCCTCACCTCCTCGTAGCATAGAGTCCGCCCCTAAAGACTTTCCAGGCTGGGTCGTCCTCATCCTTGCGAACCAGATGACCAGCCCACCGGAGCCTATTGAGGCGTATTTGCTTGATAAAGTGCGTTCTCAAACGTTTATGTATAAAATTATTTCTCTCTCTAGTATGGTGGAGAAATCTCATTTTGTACCTTTTCGGTATATGAATTTTTCGTTCAAAACATCATAAAACACTACCTGAATACGCGTATAGCTCTTTTTTCATCTCTGTAATGACTGATTTTATGTTTCACTGTCACTTCAAGGGTGTGTCATCATCGATAATCCACTAACAAATCACAAAACCATAGTTTCAACGAGGACTTAGCTAAGCCACAAAATTTTTGGGCTTAGCCGCAAACTGACCTTTTGAGACTATGACGTAAGCGCTAAGTCTCAGCAATAAGTCTCTAGTCTTGCCCGTATAAGTTTTCCAAATCTACGCTACAAAAATTTTTACTTCCTTGAGTGAAAAAAAAAATAAATTAAAAGAATTAAAATTATGGGTAATGAAATTTACATGAGGGAACTTAAAAAGTTTGTACGGTACGTGACCACATTGTAAACTGACCTAAAGGGGATTCGAACCCAAGACATTTTAACGGGTATTCTACCATTTGACCTATGACGTGTCCTATATTATAATCTTTAAGAAAAGATCTTTAGATTTTAAAAGACAATAGAGTATAATAAATTGTCGTATTAATAGAACTTTAAAGCTTAATAGTAAATAATTTAAAAAAAATATTAAACCAGTTCACCTTCAAATATACCAATATGCTGTAGTGTGATTTTGATTATAATTACGTTAAACCGTCTTTCGGTTTAAGCAGTAGGTCAGTTTAGCACAAGGAAGTTCAGGCATCTAAAGTCCTTTTTCAAGATGCTTTTGAAGCTCTATTGCTCTTAAAAATATAATATTTAATGCTACCAATACATAATTCCTAAATGCTGTGGGTCATATTAAGGTTGGTAAATCTTTCTTAAAAATTTAGACATTTCTTCTGCGGTTATATTTGCACGTTTTTAACACCAACAACAACCAGACATCATTCAATTGTCATTAATCATATTTGTCGTCTCCTCCTGAGAGAGATTGCTAACATCGATATTTCTCGCATTTTCAACCTTTCTCCCAAAAGAAACCTCGCGTTAGATAGAGAGAAGAGCTTTTTTTCCAAAAAAGACTGATGACAGGAATTTTTCCGTTTCAACAGTCATTAGGATGAATGTTTAGGGGAAAATTTCAATACTGATTGTGGTTCTTCTGATGTGCAAGGGGCATATAATATAGTCGGAAGTGGTATACAGATTTACAGATATGGGAGATTTGTCATAAATTGATAAAGAGTTAAAGAAGTATTGCAAGAAGGTGATGTACATTACTCCCTAACCCAAGACTGAGAAGAAAGTGGGATCGACAATGGCTTAAAAATTATTTGAGGGTGATTCATTCTAAAGGTCCAGTTTAGATCTTTAAATGAATAAATTGCTCAATGATGCTGAATAAAATACTTTTTCTTAAACGTAATGAAAACTCAAGAGTCATAGTAAAGCTGTTCCTCGGTTGCAAAGTGTGAGAAAAGTTTGCCATAAATCTTTTTTTTATCAACACTGATTTCACGACACTTCTTCATTTTTTTTAGGAGGACTTGGTGTTGTTGCTTCTCGAGATAAGACCACTCATTTGGTGTATACTAAAGGACATCCTATATACTAACCGCTTTTCACGCGAACCTTGAGTTTTATGGCCTAGATTTTTAGCCGCACGAGCTGAAGCTGTGAATTTTTTCTTATTCCCTGAAGGAGTAGTTGGCACCAACGACACTCAAGAGATTAGAGAGGAAGAAAAGTAAGATACACGAGAAATTTGTTTGGCTCGATGGCAATCTGAATAAAAGAACGATTTAAATTTATTTCCATGGTAAAGTTTATCTTGAAACTTTCTTAATGATTTACAACTCCTGTCGGCTCATATTGAATTCATCTAGCGATAGAGAAGGCCAAACAATGTTCTCGAGAAGGACACATAGGGCTCAACTTTCAACAAAATAGCCCACTTTTCATCTCCATCATCTCCTGACTTTCGAACGAAGAAAATGTAGGAAGGAAATACAAATATTACATTTTTAAGTTTCCAGCATGGGAAAAAGTGGAGAAGAAAGTTTTTCAACTCCTACAATCCAATTTGCAAGAAAAATGCACAATTTCTTCTCTTTTGCTTTCAACTTAAATTTTTCTACCGATCTCATTGTCTATTTATTTTAAATGGTAATCACAAATTGGAAAATTCCTTTCCAACTTTTCATCTTATTTAGAAATTCTCTTTTCCACAGACTCTGCATTGTTGATGCAAAAAATATAGACTGCATGTTTGGAATTTAAATAGTATTCCATACAACACAACAACATTTTGATATTTGTTGTCTAAGCTTTAAAGACATTGACAGAAAAATCAACAAAACTGTAATGAAGAGAAATATTTGCAGAGGGGAAGATGGAGCAGGTTAGATATGCAAATACGATGAATAAATTGATATACTGTGTGTTTACAGGCCGGGTTTAATTTTACTAAAGTGTCCTGGCTAAAAGGTGAAAACGTTCTATTTGCACAAAATGTTATTCATGTTCGAAGAATTCAAACTGAATTTAGAATATTCAAAAAAAAGTTTCACACAATGTTGCGAAAACTTATGAAAGATAACACTTTAATTATGTTTTTTTTATAATTATTAGATATTATAAGGGAAATTATAAGAGGATAGGAAGATTGTAAGCTTCTGCTTTAATTTATGTCAAAACACTTTAAAATCCAAACAGGAAATTATACAAGAGACATCCAATGTAACTATCAAAAAATCACAATATGTTCCTTGGATTCTGAAATTAATCTTGTGCTCTCCAAACTTTAACTGCGAACATAGGTTTATATAGAAAATACCCCTAACGACTAATTTAGTATTCTGATATGTTTTGGATGTAGGGTAAGTTGCATAAATTGGAACAATTTCCAGAGGCTCGAACTTTGATACAAGATTAAAGACATAATAAATACATTTTTCCCTGATGACATACATAAATTTGCTCCTTGATTCTTCTAGAATATTACCGTTTCATGGAAATTCTTGAAAAACAGTTTGAAAAGTTCTTAAATACAAGAAAAATGCGTGAGTGCAAAACAATATAATTTGGACAGGGTGGGACAAGTTGGACGTGGAAATTTGGACAATGCGTAGGGGGGGAAGGTTGTGCAAGTTTCAAGATTTTTTACTGAATGCCATACAAACTGAATCAATTATACCACTAGGGTAAAGTGTATAATTAAAAAGTAAAAAACATTAAGGCTTAGACATATATTATTTATTAAATCTTTTTCTTGGATATTTTAATTTTCTTGCTTTGCTCCTTTTCTTCTTTTATTTTGAGCCTTTCTTCCTGTTTCTGAAGTCTAATTCTTTTTTTTTCTTGCATAGCCTCTTCTTTTAGTTTTCTTTAATCATACGAATTGTCACAAAGAACTTCAAACATGAATTTAAAAACTCCATAGAATAATAATAGATACCTGTCCACCTTTGGGCGAAAGCATTACACCCGTTTCGTCAAGATTAAAGACGCGATCAGGAGGAAGTTCCAGAAGATCTTTGGATTTTAAATATTCATGAGTTTTCTCAAACCACTCAGTGGTAATACCAGCTCTTTGGGTTGTGTATGCTTCTGGTGTACGAAGTCTCAATTCTGGGTATCTGTTCAAAAAGCTCTTGAACCAAGAGTATCCTGGCCTTCCATCGGTGAACTCGTTGACAATCTTGAACTTCTTACAAATAATTTGCACAGTGTTGAAGACTTGATCTTTTGTTATAGGATGCCACTTGTCACTGCATCCTAAAATTCATTCAACGAGCTCATCTTCTATATCTTTTGGCAGCGTAGGAGGCCTTCCCCCAGAGCATTCTTCCGGACATTTCCCGGTCAGCTTATTAAAAAGTGTTGTTCTTGGCACCCCAAATAATACTGACACCTGACTTAGTGACTTTCCTTGACGAAAAGCTTCCAGTGCTTTGTTCACTTGGTCTTAAGTATAGGATTTGTACTTTTTCAATTTATTTGCCTTTTTACCCATCTGAAATAAAAAGAAAACCCCTGCAATACAATCGTATCTCCGGATGTCCAACTTGTCACTTTTGCTCACGCTTCAAATAAGCACTTTTTCTTCATACAGTTAGTAATTATATCAAATAAAACCATTACGTACCGTTAACTCGTCAGTTAAATCAGCATTTATCGTAACTTCATTTTTGCGATTTTGAGATATATACATATTTGGAATCAGCGAAATTTTGTTTATTAAACGCACTTGTGAAAAAGAAACTTTTATAAGCCCAATAAAAATTATTTTAAATAAAAATTATCGTAAGTGCCCTTAATTAAGAAAAATTTATCAGAATTTGTCGTAACTTCCACTTTTAGGGAAGTTACGACAAATTTCCATACAAAATTTTCAATAATCAGCATTTGCCGTAACTTCTTTTGCTTACTTGCGTGGCTTATAATTTGCAGCAAAATTGCAATATTTCTCAATAAAACGTTTATAAACTCTTCCAAATATCGAAAGACAGTGCGAATGGTGCGAATAGTGTAACATGAAATCATTTTAATTCAATATTTGCAAGAAAAAAGTGAGAAAAAATCCCTGCCCATCTGTCATTAATTCAAAACAAAACAAGCTACGTGGCGCACAAAATTTATTCAATAAAACTTATGAAATAAAAGCTTTTGGGGACAGGGATAACAGTATTATTGATTAATTTAGTCAAATAAAGGCATTTATTATCACTAGGGTCATTGAAATTGATATAATGCATTTTTGAAAATTGTCGTAACTTCCAGAATCTCCATACATTGGAAGTTACGGCTTTATAAACGATGGAAGTTACGACAAAATATTATTGTGTTTCTTCTAACATAATTCTCAATATTGCAGCTTTTAAATAATTTTATAAAGATTTTCTCGAGTTAACTTACAGTTTATTAGTGCCACTTTTATTATTTTGACTCAAAAGTATCGCATTCGGGGCTCATTTTTAAGAAAAATAATATTGAACTGAAAATTTCGTCTCCTGAAAAGTTGTCAAAAGGAAGTTACGACAAATGCTGATTTAACTGACGAACTATCGAGATTAAACACTTTATTCCACTAAAATTTGCCAGAAATATTGAGAAATGTCAACAGAACCGAAAAACCAAAGTCACTCTTCTTGTGTTTTTATTAGGAAAAAATGGCCGATCGATGTATTTTTTCGACGGTGAAAAGTTACACTGTCAATTGAGGTGAGAATTTTATACGTTAAATCTTATTCATATGAATGGATTTTCACTTTATTTGCAGCACAAGGAACCAAATAATTAAACTATAACATAGAAAAATATACTAATTAAAATTTAGTACTGTATTTATCAAGAAAAAATTGCCTGTCCAACTTGTCCCAGCGAAATTTTCCAACTTTTGCCATTGTCCAACTTGTACCAATTTACCCTAATCTATGACTGTTTTGCTGGTTTTGCTCATTCAAGATCAAAAATTTGCCATATTAATCACTCTACAAAATTTAATTTGCAACTGATTTAATCAAGATTAGAAGTACCGTAGATGCGAGTGATTTTGTCCTCCGAGGGTGACTTTGATCCCCTACTGTTCGTCAACTTTTCTCTAATTCTTATATTTATGAATGGTTTTCACCAATTTGACATGTTAGATCGGATCGGTAAATACCGTAAAGACCATCATTAAGTGCTAGAATTAAAATCAAAATTCCAAGCGCCAAAATCCCGAAAGAGCTAAAATCTCGAAAGCCAAAATCTTCGAAAGTCAAAATCCCTAATGTTTAAAATCCTGACAGGAATGAAATTATATGGCGGAAATGTAGAATAATTTCCCAAGACACAGAAAATTTCTCTTTGCCTCTAGCAAGTAAGAGTGCAATCGTGGGAGTAGCTATGACACTTTTAAGAATTCGTTATCGTGGTTTTCGAGATTTTGGCCCACTCGGGATTTTGGCTTTCGGGATTTTGACCAGGACCCGTTAGGGAAGTATACATTTAGCAATAAAAGATATCAACTTCTGATTTATTGTGACTCACTGGTAAAAATAATTCCTCTCCGTTTATAAGGATGGATCATATACTTTGAAAGGTTTATCATTATCTCTTGAGATTTTGTATACTTAGGTATTACTTTAAAATTCATGAATTTATTATTTGCAACACATTTCTTTCGTCTAAGCTGATAATAAAAGATTACTTTTTCATTGTTTCTATTCGTTTATACAGTGTAGTAGGCACAAACGTTAAATAATCGAAACTTTTCAAAGGATCCCCGATGATCCTTTTTTTACCAGTGCCCCCCTAAAGTCTCTGAAATGTGTTTAACTATTAAAGCAGCATATGATTCTAAGATCAGATGCGCTTGATGTGGTTCAGATTTTTTAAACTTCGAAAAATTCAGATCAGTTGCTACTCAGAATTTGGAAAAAATCAATTTCAAATAGAATTTTGGGTACGAAGAATAGCACTGAGCCAATTGATTGCGATTTTTGAAATGAATAAAATTAGTTTGACGTTATTAGTCATTCACAAAATTCAAATAACAATGGAATTTTCACTCATTATGTTTTTTTTATAGGATAAAGCACGTGTTTTGAGCCACTTAAATCTATTTCATTCATTACAAACAATTTTTTGTTCAGCATTTTCCCTTTTCAGCAATAAGAATTTTAGATTTCTTTTTTCTCCTAAATCTACTTTTGTTCATTTTTATCACAATCATTGAATTTAATTACAAAACCCTCAAAAGCCCTTGTTTTCTTTTTTTGTGAGGAATTAGCATCTTCAGTGATTTTCCTATATAGGAACAATTATTTTTATATCTGTTCATGTTAGATGTATAGGAGAAAAATTCATCACAAATTTATTTAGAATACGGTATTGATACCACTTACTGTCATATCCCATTTAAAGCCACCTCTAATAAATCGGTTTTTTACTGATTGCTTTTTTCAACTTTTTAACCTATTAAGTTATGTACGTTTTGTTAGGCTATAAGTCAAGCTGTGAGAGATATCAACCCCCGGTCTCCGGTAACCGTTAAAAAAACCAAATACTTCCTTGAAACGTGTTTTTCCCTTTTTCCAATCCATACAACTTTCAAAACTATGTTTCTTCATTAATTTAATTTAAATTTCAACCGAAAAAAATCCTAATGAATTTTAAACTGTTATAGAGCGGTCTTAGATAGGCCTACAAAATGTGAAATAGCCTATTATTGGTGAGTTTTTGAAAGTGAGGCCCAAATAGACTCAGATTGATCTTCCAGAAATTTTGACTTATAAAATTTGGCAGTAATTGAGTAAGTAAAAAAAAATTATATATAAGAAAAAACTTCTAATGATGATCCTAGGCCCTCAGAGTACAACAATTTGAGGCAGTTCTTTACTGTGAAATTTTCCAGCTTTTAGTGTATTCTAGAAGTTCAGCCCTAGTCTACTTAGGTCCTGTTGGAATGATTTATAGATTTTGAAAGGAATTGTTCAAATATTATAATTTTACAAGTTGGAATAAAAGAAATTGAATTACAGTTGTGTGCTGCTGAATTAATTTAAGCAGTTGAATATTTTGGGAATTACCTTTCAAACATAGGTAGGGGAAAGTACTCTCTCTTCGAACGTTCATGTTTTTGAAAAATGTAAATTTTCTTTTAATTTTCCTAAGAGACTTACACGTGATAATCATGTGTTACTCTTTTAGGAAAAGTCAATTAAATTCAGATTATTCGAAGCCATGAGCGTTCGAATGGATAGTACTTTCCCCTGCATCTCGAAAATACCTGGGCAGTCCGAGTTTATCAAAAAAGTTAATTCTATACCATTTTTTACAAATGACAATTAACTTTTTATCTAAACTTCAACCTCGATATATTTTGTGGTTTAATGTGTAAGAATATATAAATAAATTTAGGGTTTAATGCTAAATTTTTACACTTCTCGAAAAAACTCCATCTTCGGAAAATGCATTAAAATTGAAAACTATAAATTTCCCTAAGCATATTTCCTTAAATTGCAAGCATAAGTCACACTAGAATCCCTCGTCTTACTAACGCGGCTCAATATCCCAAAAGCAATCCTCACATAGGGGAGGATAAAAAGACGAAGACTAAGCAAAAAAAAAGTAAGCGATTTAAATGAATTCGCTATTTTCAATAAAATACAACGAGTATGTTGTGCTACATATAAATACGAGGATTTTCGATTAAGCTTATTTTCCTTCCCCAAAAGAATGAATGAAGTGGGGAATGAAAATGTTTCATTCTGAGGAAATTCTTTTTGAAGGGAGGAAATATACTCACTTGCGGGCTACACTTCCATCCTCGAAGAAAATGAATTAAATCCACACCAAAGTCGATACAACTGGGTAGGATTTTAATAAAGTCTCTTTGTGCAGTTGTTTTTTCTTAGTAGCTTAAAGGGGAGTTCTTTCTTATGATTTCTCTCTTTGCAACCCAAGAAAATACAATCATTGAAATTTTTCTAGAAGAATCTTCTTCTATTTACTTAATTTCCTTAACTACAGATTTATAAGGTTTAAAAATGTAACGGCTGATCATGCCTCTCACTATTTAAATTTAAGTTTCTCACCACTACATCCGCGCGCCTCTAGCGGACATTTCAAATTCACCACTTAAAAAAAACCCTAATAAGACAACCCTAAATTTCATCAGTCTTGCGCTAACATCCATTGAGCTCACGCGTGTGAAATAAATTTTCCTCTAAATACAAACTAAACCATCCTCTAAAACTCTAAAACTAAACAAAGTGAACAATAAGATCAAGTGATCAATCTACCGCAATACACTACTTCAATTAGCACGGAGACTGGAAGACCTCAGCAAACGGAATTTTGTTCCTTCTCAACCGGATATATTTCCAGGTAAATTTGCACCCTTCCATCTCCATAATTTGTTCCTTCTCAACCGGATATATTTCCAGGTAAATTTGCACCCTTCCATCTCCATAATTTGGTCCTTCACACCGCAGTCGTCTGGACGAGACGACAAACCAGCATCTTTCTGCAAATATCGACCGGGAGCGTCGATACTTCCATCCATCTGAGACACCTCATCTGTCCGGAAACGCACAACGCGTCATTCCAGGGGCGTTTCACTCATCTCAGTCACTAACTGACTGACAATCCTCGAGGCTCTTCCTAACGAAGGGGCATCTCGTCTCTCTGGGGCTTCAATATCGGTGCTAACCATTGTTTATTGACCGTCCGGAAGACTATAACCTCATTTTCTGCCACGAGGTCCCACGAGGCTTTCTCACACACACTCTGACACAACGAAACGATACATAACCTCATCTAGGGTAAGTCTCCCTCCAATTTATCGCATTTTCTTCGTGTCTTCGGGTATCAGCTCGTCCTCCAACTTTGCGAAATGTCACTGAAGACAAAGAGAGGCGTAATTAAGGGGTCGGTGACACGAATAATTCGTTTTGTGGAGTCTTTGGATGAGTCTCAATTGATTATCCCGTCAATCCAAGAAGAGCTTAAAGCTAAACTCGAGTATCTTACGGAAGTCAGGGATAAGCTTTCAAATTTGCATGAGCAAATAATTGCGGAAGATGGGGTGAATGTGGCTGAGGAAGAAAATAGCTTTGATGAACTTTATGCCACAATCGACAATCTCGATACTTCCATTAGGGTTATCATCAACAAAAAGAATACTGCATCTAACGCTGAGGTTGAGAAACCCCCCAAGTCATCTCATGGTTCCAATGAAAACCTATCCGACTCAAAATTTGACACTTTCGTGGACAAATTCTCAAAAGTGTTGGAGAAGTTGTCAGGCCGTGATGAAATTGATAATGTAAAGCTCGAGCCAATCAAAGTTCCCACCTTCTCCGGGTCATATGAAGATTGGCCAACATTCAAGGACATTTTCCTGTCCTCTATTGGGAATTCTCAGCTTCCAGATTCTCACAAAATGCAATATCTCATTTCATACCTGAAAGATGAGCCCCTAAGGACAGTACAACGTTTGAAAATCTGCGATGCAAATTATCGTGCTGCTTGGGAACTCCTCTCAGAAACATATGATGATCTTTCTGCTATAATCAATGACAGTATTCAGAGATTTCTTTCCCTACCAAATATCAAACCTTCTTCTCAAGCGTCTGTCCGTGAGTTCCGTACTACTTGCAACTCAATTCTGCACTCTCTCGATACAATGCAAGCAACGGGACGGGATATATGGCTTGTTTATTGGGCATCCCAACGCCTAGACCATGATTCCAAGATTCTATGGGCTAATACAATAAAGGGAAAGGTTCCAACATGGGAGCGCTTTGATAGTTTTCTTGAGGGACGTGCAAAGGCACTTGCGATCTACACGCCTCCAATCGAGAAAACCCCTACTATAAAATCTCAACCCCCTCCAAAGGCTATTCTTCGCTCAAAGCCGTCCACAACCAACTTGCTAACAACTGATTCTTCTAGTGTTTGTGATTGCTGCAAGGAGGGACAACACAGACTTTACAAATGTCCCAAATTCGAGGCACTCAGTCCATTCGACAGATTAGAGTTCGTCAAGTCTCATAATCTTTGCCGAAATTGTTTTGGGAAGCACATGACAAAGCATTGTCAGTCCTCAAAGTGCAAGAAGTGTTCAATAAAGCATTCAACGTTGCTACATGATGCATATCCCTCCTCGTCTACTTCATCACAATCTACTACTCCACAAACTCAAAAACCTGCTCTATCCGAACATACCCCTACAACCTCGACTTCAAAGGATACACCTGTCACTCAAACTGTCGCCGTATCCTCTACTGTTCTCTCTTCACATACTGTCAGCAAGGTCTTTCTGGCTACTGCAGTGGTGAAAATCCTGGATAGAGACAACAATGTTCATCTTTGCAGGGCCATCCTAGACTCGGGTGCCCAGATGAATTTGATGACTCAGGAACTCTGTCAAAAGCTAAAATTGAACAAATCCTCCTCCTCTGTCGTGATTTGTGGAGTTACTAATTCTCACAGCGTCGCAAAGCATCAGACAGACACTATTGTTCAGTCTCGACTCAATGACGTACATCTTGAATTCAATTCTCTGGTAGTTCCGAAAATCGCAGGAGATCTCCCTAATTGGGAAGTAGACACTAAATCCATCCCACTTCCTCAGAATGTTATTCTGGCAGACCCTACCTGGAATGTCACTCAACCAATTGATATCCTTATTGGTGCTGCTCAATACTTCGACATTGTGAAGGATGAGTCTATCAAATTGGGTCCTGGACTTCCCCAGCTGAAGAACACGGACTTTGGGTGGATTATTGTCGGAGCCCATACATCACCACAGCAGCCTACCTCCAATCTCACTTGCTGTCTCACTACTCTCTCAAGTATCGATAAAACCCTAAAGAAGTTTTGGGAAGTCGAAAATGTTCCTTCTAACCCTCCACCATCTCAGGAACACAAGGAAGTTGAGCAATTGTTTTCTGAAACTACGTTCAGGGACTCAACCGGCAGATATGTTCTTCACCTTCCTCTTCGATCCATTGTTGAAAACTTGGGGGACAACAAGGACAATGCAACTCGCCAATTTCTACGTTTGGAGAAACGCCTTGCCAAAAGTCCTGAACTCAAAGCTGACTATGCCAACTCCATTCAACAATATCTCAATGAAGGTTTTCTTGAGCCCATCTCCAATAATGAGAGTTCCCTGCCTGTCTACTACCTTCCACATCATCCAGTGGTAAAGGAATCTTCAACGACCACAAAGATCCGTGTTGTCTACAACGCTAGCTCTCGCTCATCCACTGGACTGAGTCTCAATGATGTGCTAAAAGTTGGGCCTACCGTTCAGCCTGAACTTGTCGCTACTCTCATGTTGTTCAGAAGATATCCCATTGCACTCAGCGCTGACATTCGTCAAATGTATCCGCAGTTCCTCCTCCATCCTCCTCACAGGGACTTGCAGAGGATACTTTGGAGAAATTCCACTTCTGAGCCGATTAAAGAGTACAGGCTTACTGGAGTCTGTTTTGGCGTTGCGTCCTCGCCTTTCTTGGCCACACGGGCACTCAATCAGCTAGCTGTGGATGAACAGGAGTCATATCCAAGAGCCTCTCATGCCATTCTCCACAACTTCTACGTAGATGATTGCCTGCTTTCTTGTCATACAATTGACGAAGCTCTCAACACTCAACAGCAGCTGATCAATCTTACTCAATCAGCTGGTCTCACTCTCACCAAGTGGTGTTCAAACCGCAAGGAGCTTCTTCAAATGACCGATGATTCTACGACCTCTCTCGATGTTCCTGAACATTCCGTCAGCACCCTTGGAATGAAGTGGAATGCGCAACGTGACGTATTTCACTATGATTTCTCAACAGACGAGTCACCAGCTACAACAAAGAGACAAGTCTTCTCCGTTATTGCTCGACTGTTTGATCCTGAGGGTTTTCTGGGTCCGCTTGTTGTCAGAGGCAAGATATTCATGCAGTCACTTTGGCAATTGGGACTTTCATGGGATGATCAGCTACCACTGGACCTCCTTTCCACATGGGAAACTTACCTAGAGGATCTCAAAAACATTTCGATCATCGAAATTCCTCGTTGGGCCTCCACTGTCAAATCTCCCACCTCGGAAGAATTGCATATGTTCTGCGACAGCAGTCAAGTCGCATATGGTGCAGTTCTGTACTATGTGACAGCAGATGAAAATCATCGGTCATCTCACCTCATCTACGCAAAATCCAGGGTAGCTCCACTTGCAAAGCTGTCCATTCCTCGACTGGAGCTTCTCAGTGCAGTTCTTGGTGCTCAAATAATGGATAAATTCCGCACTATACTAAACATCACCAGCTGCTTCTATTGGACAGATTCAATGGTCGTTTACCATCAAATACGATCGTCTCAGAACAAGTTTGATAGTTTCGTTGTTCACAAAATCGGAATGATTCATACACTATCTCAACGTGAGGATTGGCATCATGTCCCAGGGATTCTTAATCCAGCGGATATCATCTCACGGGGATCTACTGTGCAAAACCTACACTCTTCATCGCTTTGGTGGCATGGTCCATCCTTTCTACTCCAGCCAACCTCAGAATGGCCTCAACCAAATTCTATCGAAAATCAGTCATTTTTGCTGGCATCTCTACCGGAAGAAACACAATCTGCACTTCCACCACCAGACTTCATATCCAAACTTGTATCAGAGTCTTCTGACTACTCACAAGTTACACGGGTACTTGCCATTTCTTTCCGGTTCCTCTCTGTAGCCAGCAAATCTTCTCATTCATTTGGCCCAATCTCTGTGACTGAAATTCATCATGCTGAAGTGATGCTGCTGAAATGGGAGCAGAATGCTAAACTCTCAGAAGTTGCTAAGGCCATCGAGAACAACACTCTCAACTCAAACAGAAGCATGAAAACCTACAAGTACCTTTCTCCATTTATCGACAAGGATGGTCTCATCAGAGTTGGTGGTCGTCTCTCTCAATCGGACGAGTCCTATGACACCCGTCACCCCATTCTGCTGCCAAAGGGGGAGCTTGCCCGACTGATCACCACTCATGAACATCGAAAAAATCTCCATGCAGGCCCTCAACTACTTCTGTCGATCTTAAGACAGCGTTTCTGGCCATTGGGAGCACGTAACTTGACTCGTCAAGTTGTGCATAATTGTGTCCGATGCATTCGCTGCAAGCCACGCCTTCAACAACAGTTCATGGGTGATCTACCTCAAGAACGAGTAATTGCAACTTCTCCTTTTCACAACACGGGCGTTGATTTCTGTGGTCCAATGTGGGTTAGACCAGACCTCAAACGCGGAGGAACTCCACGAAAAGCTTATGTGGCTGTTTTTATTTGCCTCTCTACAAAAGCTGTTCATCTCGAGCTTGTCAGTAATCTGAGCTGTGAAGCTTTCATCGCAGCTCTTCGTAGATTCGCTGCAAGACGGTCAGCTCCTCTTCATGTCTTTAGTGACAACGCCACAAACTTCACTTCAGCTGACAAGGAACTGCAGTCACTCTTAGACTCTCAAGTTTGCCAGGATGAGCTCTCATCAACAGCCACTTCTATGGGAATCACATGGCATTTCCAACCACCACGCTCTCCTCATCACGGTGGTCTTTGGGAATCAGCCGTAAAGTCGCTGAAACACCATCTACTTCGAACCATTGGTGACAGATGCTTTACATACGAGGATCTCTACACGATTTTGACTCAAGTGGAGAGCATTCTCAACAGTAGGCCACTTACAGCACTCAGTGATGATCCATCAGAGCCTTCCTGCCTCACTCCTGGACACTTTCTGGTAGGCAAACCTCTAAACGCAGTCCCGAGCCCTAGCCTTCAAGAAATTCCACTCAATCGCCTCGATCACTGGCAGCTGTGTCAGCAGATAATTCAGAAGTTTTCACATCGTTGGAGACTTGAATACCTCACTGAGCTCCAAAGAAGGACAAAGTGGTTTTCACCTCAACCAAATTTGAAAATTGGAGATTTGGTGATTATTCACGAGGACAATGCACCATCTCATCAGTGGCCCCTTGGAATAATTCATCAGCTCCATCCCGGCAAGGACTCCAAGGTACGTGTCGTGACAGTCCGCACTCCTAAAGGGCTGTACAAAAGATCCATAGCAAAGATTTGCCGACTACCATCGCCTGAGGATGATCAACTCTCCACAACACAGAAGGACCCTTCGGGCCTTCAAGGGGGAGCATGTAACGGCTGATCATGCCTCTCACTATTTAAATTTAAGTTTCTCACCACTACATCCGCGCGCCTCTAGCGGACATTTCAAATTCACCACTTAAAAAAAACCCTAATAAGACAACCCTAAATTTCATCAGTCTTGCGCTAACATCCATTGAGCTCACGCGTGTGAAATAAATTTTCCTCTAAATACAAACTAAACCATCCTATAAAACTCTAAAACTAAACAAAGTGAACAATAAGATCAAGTGATCAATCTACCGCAATACACTACTTCAATTAGCACGGAGACTGGAAGACCTCAGCAAACGGAATTTTGTTCCTTCTCAACCGGATATATTTCCAGGTAAATTTGCACCCTTCCATCTCCAACATGGGACTAAAAACCCCATTATTGTGTTAAAATAAATAATAATAAGAATCTCATCTAGTGGAAGGCTTTAATTATTAGTCTGAAGTCAGACATTTTCTGAGAAAATTAAGTCAGATTCATTAAAGGTATACGGGAATATAGTTTTCGAAGCCAGGGTATATGAGAAGCCTAATGGCATCTACACTGTAGAAGAAATTTTAATAAAAAACTGCCTTTAAAAAAACTGACGTTTCTGGCCACAATGAAAGGGTAAATTTTCTTCGAAAAAACATTTTTTTAAGTTTGCTCCTAGTGTGTGTAGAGGCCTTAAAAGATTTCCCCTAAATGCAATGTTGAATTGTTATCTGAAAAAAAATTCTGGAAATTTTAGAATTGTTTGTTCTTAATATTCATTACATTTTAATTGAGGCATCAATTGCAAATATTTTCATCAATATCAAAAGTAACCTCTATGGAAAAGCGCGATGTAAAGAATAAATTGTTTGGACACAGGGGATATTATCTCCTAATGTGTGGGATCGTAAAATTCAAGGACTCCCCTCTAGGCAAACCACTGGAGGGTGATTTTGTGTTTTCTAAATAATTTTTTAATTTGTATTCAGATTGAGTCACAGGGGAGAAATTGTGGTTGCAAGTATTCAACTCGTGTGAATTTCCCTTCCGTTTTCTTCTCATTTTCCAAGCTTCAGTTGGCAAAAAAAATCCACAAAAGTATAACTGAGATTTGGAAAGCGTGACGATGCATAATTATGCTCAAATTTAATGAGAATTTTTTCCTTCATAGCTTGACGACCCAAAAATTGACAGACATCGTCTTGTGTCACAATAACTGATGGAATTTCCACAAATTTTATCGAGATAGAATCTCTTGTTAGAAAAACATAAAAATTAAAATAATAAAAGCTATTAGATAAAGTACATTTTATCAATAAATAAATACTGAAAAAAATTACCGCAAGAATAAAATAAACCTTTAAATTTTGTTTGAAACACAAATTTTCTAAATTAACCTTAGATTTTCGATAATATTTTTGAAATGACCAATAAATGTCTCTATAAATACATATGGGGAACCTGAAATGCTTGCTGGTTTCTAAAATTGCTTTATGTGTGTATTAATTCGTCAGTGAAGTTTAAGTTTATGAATAAATAAATCGACATGATCGAAGAAAATAATCTGGATGAAGAGAACTAAATAAATTGGCTCGATGTACTTAATTACTCTTAATAGATTTTATTCTAAATAATGCCAGTTATAAGTCATAATCAGCTTATCACAAGCGAAATCCCTAATATGTGCCACATTAACTTGGAGCTTAATTCGTGGATATAGAAGACATATTTTATTGCTCGTAAGTAAACACAATTTTTCCATTGAAATTTGCATTTGATAGAAAGATATTAATTATACCGGATTTTAATTTGAAGGAGCATGAGATGAAATTTGATTCGATGGAATTTCACTAAATTGAAAAGTTTTGCCAACGCCATAAGGTTTTAAAAACTTGCTATTGTTTATTTATAAATGAACATTATGAGGAATGCTAGGGAGAAGTGGGGTACATTTGAAAGTGGGGCACCTTTGAAATTGGGATTTTTCACCTATTTTTAAATAAAATTGAGCCTTATTGTGATATAATTTAGCTGCACAAACAGATTGAGAATCTAAAATATATCCCGATTAGTGAAAATCCCAATTTCAAAGGTGCCCCACTTCCCCCTATTTATTTTTTAAACATTTCGCATAAACGCCTCGTCTTATTGTCGGAAAACAATTTTCGTCAAAAGTTATCCTTTCAACAAAGTCTAACCAATATCTTCTTACAGGTAAAATATAGGATTTTCCCTTGGATTTTCCTAAACTTCCTATTCACAGCTGGAGTTAGATTTTCTAATAGAATCTTGAATAAAAATTAAATGGAACTCTATTTACACGAAAACACGTTGATATTCGAAGAATTCAAACTCATTTTTGAATTTTCAAACAAAATTTTCGTACAAGGTGGGGAAAATTTATGAAATATCGTACTAAAATGTAAACTGACATTGTAAAGAATCCCAGCTAAAAAATATTACTCACACAGAAAATAAAAATTCCGTAAAATTGTTCGTAAATATTTCTGAATCCTTACTGGAGGCTTATGAAATGCTCGTAAAACATATAACCTACTAAAAAGTTTGTAAAAATTTGTAAATTCTTCACAAACATTGTTCGCAATATGATAACTTGACGAGCATTTATTGTTCTTTTACAAACATTTGTTTGTAAATGTTCGTAAACACATAAAAAATGTTCGTAAAGTTTAGTTATTTGTTCGTAAATTGTTGCAAGACAAACAAAAACGTACTAACAAATGTTTGTAAAAGAACCAAAATTGCTCGTCAAATTATCGTGTTATGGACAAACGTTTGTTAAAAGGGGTGGCAAAGCGTCCCAGGCTTTGCAAAATGCTCGAACTCGTGACTTAGATGCTATACCTCAAACCTCAAAAGTACTTTCGCACATTAACCGGTAATTAACCGGTAAATAACCGGTTCATTACCGGTTCACAACCGATTTGAACCGACTTATAAATCACTCAAAATATTTCCCAAAATACATCTCAGGAATAATTTAATTGAATTTCGTATAAAAATTATTTTTTGGTTATAAACCGGTCATTAGTAGTAAAAGTGCAAACTTTTACGATTTTTTTTAGTGGGTTTAACGCTTTACGAGCATTTAGTAAGTCCTCAGTGGGAATTCGCAAACATTTACAAACAAATTTAGGAAATATTTTGTTCTCTGCAGTGATAATAAGAGGAATTATATGGAAATGTTCCTTGTTGATTTGATTTTCCCTACCTACGGCAAAATAGATACATTTTGGGACTCGAAAGACTTCGATATTTCGGAACCGATTTTCGAATTTTTAAGACCCTACTGTTATGAAGCAAAGAAAAAGCAATTTTTTCCGATAATTGTTGCTAATGTGTAGAGGTCTCAAGAAAGCAATTCTAATATAAAATAAATATTCGGATTAAATATCTAACATAATAAGCTGAACACAATTAATTATATTAATTAAACTTTATAATTTTGTTTTACTAGTTCATAAAGTATTATCTCAAAATTTGAAATATAATCCTAGATTAATAAATTGAGTTTTTACGCTTAATTCTGTTCTACTATATTCGCAATCTAGAGCTATAAAGCATAATACAGAATTCCTCAATATAATTATTTACTAACTAGAATGGATTGTTTCCAATTGGATTGTTTTGAAATTTTAATTGGGGCATATGATGACATTTTGCATCTTGCAATGCAAATTTCTCGAAAATTAAAATTCGCCATGGATCATCATCTAGCTTTTAGTTGAGCATGGAATGTATTTTAGTGTATACGTTACTTTATCGATGATATGACCTAAATAAATTTGCTCGGGGCACCTATTTGTTTTATAATTGAATCCTTGTGTTTATCATATGGGAATATTTTATTAATTGCTCTACTCCTCTCATACTTCTTCCACATGTTTCAGCTTTATAGATGAAACTTTAAAATATTAAAGGCATACCCTACTGGCATCCTGACGATGATACTAAAGTTATTTTATGTTCCCTTTGCATAAAAATGCAAATTCACCAACCCGGAAACGGCTGTGACTCTCCGTTTTTCAACAATTCTATCTCTGTTGAGTACTCAAGTAATGCGTATCCCCTATACTAAACCAACCGACGCGACGTCGATTCTGTAGAACGAGGAACAAAATACCGACACTTTTGCCCCAACAATTTCTTGTGGAATTCACAATGGCAAATTTCTGAGGCTCTATCGAGGGGGATTCTGCCGCATTTCAAATTAAAATGTTTTCCCGATGAAGTTTCCAATATTGCGTACTGAAACCCAGACAAATTTAACTTACTAGGGTAGAAGTACCTCTTATCGGCTAACGATCCATATGACAATTTTTACTAAAATAATCTATTCATCATCTTCCAACTTCCAGCTCCAAATTCTCTAAATCGAAATTGCATGCAATGTAAATCAAAGAGAATATATTTAAAATATTTAATAAATATTTAATTTTGCAAGTAGCTCTTTTGAGATGTTTTTGAAATACTAAAGTCATTATTTAATTTAAGTGTATTATATGTAAGACGTGCATTATGTAAACGTAAAGTCTGTTTTTTTACACGTGATGCCTTAATAAATCAACGTTTTATTATATATAAATTTTGTGTCATTCTTCTAATTAAATTTTTAATGTTCATTAAAACAATTAGTGTTGAAGAATAAATATTTTTATTCTAACATTTTTTCACTGGTTGAACGGGTCGAACTCAAAAAGAGAGCAGTAGTATAATCCGCCTTTTTTAATATGTCACCGCTCTGGAGATTAAAAGGGAAATGATATCAACTTTTGATCTTCAGTGACCCACTTTAAAGAAAAACAATATCTACAGACGTTTTGCTCCTTTTTCCCCGTACCCCCTCCTTCATCACCAAAACCAAATCACCTTTGACCAAGAGAATCGACATCTTGTTGGATTATGGAAGGTCAAATGTTAAACACTCTACAAGGGTGGATTTTCACTTAATTTTCTCAAATTTGGGTTTTTTGAAAGGTCTTGAAATTTCTTATTCGTCTATATCAGTCTAAATCGATAATTAATTTAGTCAAGTAATCGTAATTGATTTATTTTTATTGAATATCCCTTATCCTCGATCTTATATCCTCGAATAAGCTGTTCGAGAATTCTAGAAAACTTGGACACTTTGTTTTTGACATAAACGAAAAAGTACCGTGATTAAGTAAATCATCAAACTTTTTGTAAAAAAAAATATTTAAGGTGCGCGAGAGATCAAAACAATGATTTTGTACATATAATCTCGAACAATCATAAGACGAAGATTGAATAGGAACCATTGCTAACAAATTCCAAAAAGGACACGAAGAAGTAGCTTCTCCTGGCCGTTAGATTCCAGTTAACAAATGTCGACTTCTTTGATAAGAAAATTCCTATAATATGTTTTACTGTCCCAAAATGTCACAGTAACGAGTCGACAATTCGTGAAGAGGCGACACTCATTTCGTCCCGTCATTTGGATCTAACGATACAAGAGATTCGATAATTTCGTATCGACACTAGCGAGAGCAAAAGTTATCATTTCACCCCAGGCTATCTTTCAATCACTACAGCCACTACAGCAGTGCATTTAGCTGGATGTACCGATCCTGATGTGCTTTAGAAAGCACTGTGTTTCTGCATGGAACTTGGTACATTTTGTCAGTTTCAGAACGATTTTGTTGATTGTTACGTTGAACCAGAAGTCTTTAATTTTAGGAGATTCAAAAAGATACCCAATATTAGTAACGAATTTGTTCTAAAACGTAGCTCGTCCACGGACACCGAAAATTTTTGGAATAAATTTGTACCTTCTAGGAGGAACAAAAGAATAGAATATTTATTTAATCACAAAATTGGAAAACTTTTTCCAATATTTTGGTGAGTGTCCAAAAGTTTTTACCGTATAGTCCCACAGCTCATAGTAGCCCCATCTTCCCCTACATAATCATCATTCACTTATTTCTTTATTTTGTGCATAAAATTATATATAGAGTAATTTCAAATAAAATCGTCTTTACATTTACAAAAATTAACCTAACCAAACCTTGTTGTTTAGTATTTTGAAATTTTCTAACATATTATTGTGGATTTCTGTGTTTCTTTTAACGGAATATACTTTTAATTGTAAAATTACAAATTCAGTAGGTTAAGTAGGTAGAGAAAACACTTTTTGATAAAAATAGCGCAACTTTCAGTTTTGGAGTTGATTAGAAGTGATTTCAAAAATGTTATTAAAAAAAGTTAAGTTATGGTTAAGAACAAGTTTGCCCAGTAAATTGGAACAGCGCTAGATATCCCTAATTTTAATATAATAACCTATCCCTACTGCAAAAAGTGGCAGTGACTTGCCCTTTCACACTCAGGCGAAACATTGTGTGCTAAAAGTATATTGGTCACGGCTTCACTCCTCTTCAACGGATATTCCATAAGCTCTCTTTGCTTCCACAACTTCACATTCAACTCTCATATACCTTGCTCCAAAATTATGTAAAACATAAAAAACGATCACAAAGCTTTGCGAAATGCTCGAACTCCTAAAGTCAACACTTATTATTTGTCTAACTTTTTTTTATTTAGCAGTCTAACTCATAAGGAAGAGCCGGGCAATTTCGACTTGGTTTCACAATTTGTTTCCACTTTTAAATTTTCAATGTTTGTTGGTTCACATTCTATTTGAATTGAATCGATTTATAATTCGCATAAGATTGCCCTAAAATAACTAAAAATGTGAGCCAATTGAATTTCAGAGAAGAATTGCTTAACGGTTTATAGACTGTTTGTCGCCAATTAAAACAGGCTTGGTCTGGTCCGAACTTCTAAGACCTTTCAGATAAATCTATAATTGTTCTAATGGGTAGAGAAATGGGCTTTCTGATTACAAGTATGTGACCTTGAAAAACCATTATTGGAAACAGGGGCATGACGTTTCCTGTTTCCCATATGTTTCTAGCGTGCCGAGAAAACTTTTGAGTTTATTAGTTGTTTTCTAGCATTGTAGAATAAATTACAAATTAATATAAATACAAAATTAAAGCCAATTTAATATAGAATAGGCAACCGAAAACCCCAAATTGGCAACTTACGTAGTTTTGGAGATATCTCGTGAAATGTGTACGAAAACAGGAAAAATTTTACACTAAAACTGGTCGCATTTTTCAGAGCTAATGCCAACCCCGTGATTAGGAGTTATGTACTGCTATACTTATATACGAAATGTCTACCAAGACACCTCATAAAACATATCCGAAAGTAAAAAAGGATATGACGGACAAATAAGTCCCCCAGGGGTGGGAAGTGAAAATTGTGGGAAACCGAAAAAGAAGGATTATATACATAACTTTCTCTGTGGAGCCCGAGCAATAAAATGAGAGGGATCTAGAATAAAATTGAGAAAAGAGAGTGAGAGTAAGAGAAAGCAAAGTGGGGAATATTATATCAGGCTTATTGCTGTGAGCACGTGCGTCATGTATAATATTTTGGGGAGAAATGTGGAAAACACGCACATATATCTGTCAAGTGAAATGATATGGGGGAAAGAGTTGGGGTAGTTCAGTGCGATGTTGCCATATTCTCATTTCCAGTCTTTCCCATTCTCATGTTTACTGTTCACATTTTGTTGTGGCTAAAAAGTCAAATATCTTGTATGTGTAATGTATGATATCACTGAATCCTTCAAGGATGCAAACACTCTGTATTTTGAAGGGAAGGGAAAGTGTTTTTATTTATTTGCACTTGAGGGATGTTCTTGAAGTTACTATTAAGATAAAAAAAGAACGGTAAATATATGGGAAGATGGGGCAGTTCAATATTTGTTTTTATGTCTCAAACTCTACAACGTAGCCAAAAATTAAAAGAAAATTGCATAACACTTTTTCAAGGAATCTATCAATGAAAAGATCATGGAATTCCTTACAAGACCGAACCGGTTTCGAGTAGTTTAAAATTTGGTCGATCTTTTGACTGATTTGTAAATCGATTGTAATTGGTTGTAAACCTGTAAACGGTAAATTATGGGAACGTACTTTTGAGGTATAGCATCTAAGTCACGAGTTAAAGCACGTTAGAAAGCCTGGGACGCTTTGCTACCCCTTTTCTACAAATTATTCACAAAGAAAAATTTTATTTACTAACTAGTTCTGCCCCGGTTTCCTCTATTTTGATTAAAATGGAAAATTTGCATTAGTGAATTTGACTCGTAATTCATGCATTACGTCACTCAATTCAGCGCCAAATCGAATTTACGTTTTCGAGTTGGCTTCACATTAAGAATTTCACCTGAATAAGCCGACCTATGTTCGTGAAACAGATAGGGTAAATGTCCTAATTCAAAACCATTTCCAGACGAAAATGACAGAAAATTCAACACATTAAGTTCATATTTTTTTAAGAGAATTACATAAATTTGCTCCTTGACTCTTCTAGAATGTTACTGTTTAGTGAAAATTCTTTAGATATAATTTGGAAACTTCTTAAATACAAGAAAAATACTCGAGCGTAAAATGCTTCTATTGGAAACAAATTAATCCATATGGAGACAATGGAAAGTTTCTAATTGGAAATAAACAGTGTATAAGTGAAACCGCGACGAAAGGCTTCCAAAACTTTATTGAGTTGCGCTTGAGTGCAGGATTTGTTCTTATTCCTGGTCTTTTCTCCTTTCCCATTTAAAACAATAACAAAATCTCTCCAAAAAATATATATTTCCGGGGTTTCCTATCGAAGAATTTGCAGACATTTCAGAAAAACCCTTTTTGTTCACGAAATAGGTAATTATTTCATTTGAAAACTTCACGTACCGTTAACAATAAAGATAAGCACTGAATTTAACCAAAATTAGTCAGAAATATGACATAAACGTTAAACAAAATGAACAAACAACAGTCACTTCATTGTGTTTTTCATTGGAAAACATGGTCGATCGATGAAAAATTCGATGATGAAAAGGTACACTTTTTAATTTTTCTGAGAAATTAACAAATAAAAATTTGTGAATATGAATGGATTTTTTGCTTTATTTGGAGCAAAATTAGCTGAATAATGAAACTGTGGTATAGAAAATATATAAATATAGTAATTAAGCACTGTATATATCATGAAAACATTGACGTTTCTATTTAGAGTAGCAAAAAATTTCCATTTAGAGCAGGTTTTGATTTACCTGAATTTACCCTAGAAAGCTTTCATAGAGGTTAATTATATTCACAATAAAAACTATATAATTTGGGTATTTTAATATTGAATAAATTCATTACGAAACATGATTAAATTGAAACTTAAAGAGTCTTGTTGGTAGAAGATTGCGCAATATAAATAATATATACTCTGTGTTATGTATAGTAGGTAAACAAAGCTGAACCGTTTTATCAAAATTGTTTTGTTTACTTTAGAGATTGATGTGTAAAAAGTAAGAGTTGTGGAAAGTGATAAAATTCGGCAAATCTGTTATCACCATTGTGGCAAAAAGAAATTTTGCCACATCGATAAACCTGAAAAATGGATGGTTAAACTCTGCAACATCCGGCACATAAATAATATCTCACGGCAAAAGAGTCAATAGCAAAATATATGTGGAGAATTTATGAAAATTGCATAGAGACATAGGATATTCACCCTTCGGGCACCAAAAAGCCAAAGTAAGCTTAATTCCCAATCTAATATCTAGGCATAAGCCATACATCATCTGAGGAGCGACATAGAGTAATTAAATGGTAAATTAGATTAGATTTGTGCCCCAACAATGCGAAATTCAATTATACCACCACTGCAAACACCAAATTCTTCTACGTGGAATAGCGTATATCTGACCACCAAAATGATGTATGATCTCTGAACAAGAATAAACCCACGCACAAGACCACAAATTTACTTTTCATGCTCACTGGGCGACTAAGTGTCTCGGAAATCCTCAAAAGACCATTTAATGGTAGAAAATTAGGAAGAAAATCAATCAACGACTTGGTCCAGAAGCCTCCAAAGCTCAGTTTTCGCCTGAAGAAATTTTGCTGATGATGGAAGATTTGTCCACATGGAACTCTCAAGAAGACTTAGTTGTAATCTTACAGAAAAAGGGTTGAGAAAGGTCAAATAAATAACCCTTTTCTTATACGAATTAGGTATTTTGCCACTACTGTTAGAAAACCAACAATTTTGTTATATCTTTGTAAACTTTGCAATTATTTAAAAACACATTGAGAGTTTTGTAACAAAAACAAATAATACCAATTTTATTTAATATTTTAATAGATCTTATTGGAATTTTGGAGAAGTTCCAGGAATCTTTATGAGCAAATTTCGTCTTAAACATTTTATTTAAGAGCAATGTCATTATGTGGTAATTGCTTTAGAGGACACTTGAATTTGTGATACAAAAATACAATGCTGGATAAAATCAAAAAACCATGCAGAATAAATTTGACGACAGATGAATATAGGGTAAACTTTGGAAAATGGGACCCTTAAGGAAAAGTTCAATTTCAAATGCATTTTAAGCTGAATAAATACTTAGGGGAAACTGGGGCACCGCCAAACACGGGGTACCACCAAACACTGCGATTTTTTAATCGAATATTCGACTTCAGAGGATAAGACCTATAGGAATTTATAGGCACTATAGGGATGCTTGTCCACTGAAGGAATGGTCGAGATAGTCCAAGTAGTTTAGAAATAAAAATTAGTGTTTGGTGGTACCCCGTGTTTGGTGGTGCCCCAGTTTACCCTATTTTTCTCATTCACTGGTAAAAATAAAAGGATCACATTGATCCAAATTTGATACTTTAGCAAAGGATGGATCAAGTTTCAAACTCTGAATTCACATTTATCATAATAGAACATGTTAATTTGATCCATCCATTGCAGAGGGATCAAATTTGGTTAATTTGATCCTTTTATCTTCACCAATGTTTGCTTTACATCATGAGATTCCTTGTTGAATGTTTTAATTAATTGGAAAATTCAATAAAATTAGAAAACTACACATTTTAAAAAGATGAACAAAATTTTGGAAAGTGGGACAAACAATTTTGGAAATATGGACATAGTGATATTAATAACAAAATATAACAGTCATTCGAGGAGGGAACACTTTTTTTATATTCAATATTAAGCAGACGTTTTTAACGCGAGACAATGACGAATCTCGCTGATTAATCATTTGAAGACTCTATATCTCAAAAGTACTTTCGCATCATTTACCGTTTACTGGTACTCAACCGATTTGAATCGATTCATAAATCACTCAATAGATTCCACAAAATATAGTTTAAATAAAGAGTAATAAAAATTATATTCGAACAATATCGATAACTTATCGGTAAATAACAGGTTCATTACCGGTTCACAACCGATTTGAACCGATTTATAAATCACTCAAAATATTTCCCAAAATACACCTCAGGAGTAATTCAATTGAATTTCGTATTAAAATTATTTATCGGTTATGAACCGATTCATTACCGATTCAAAACCGATTGGAATCGGTTCAGTTTTATAGGAAATTCCAAGACCTTTCCAACGTGCCCAAACATAACACCATTCGCTTGATAAATGCGCTTTTTACAAGTGTCTTTTTAATCTTTGACCTTGAAAAACCGTTACTAGGAATGATTCAACGGTATTTTCGTCTAAGGACGAAATGTTCGCCTGGAGAATTTCTAAAACATATCCAAAACTGAAATAAAAATCGCACAACGCATTTTCGAGCAATCCCAAAAAACATGGTTTTAGAGGGGAAGGGGAGGAGTGGGGGAACATGAGGGTCATGTTAATCATCCTTGTGTCGACTTATGGGGGGGAGGGTTCCACGAAAGTCCCAAGCCGCTATCTCTTACCGTTTGACCTCTGAAGCTAGCGACGACGGTTTGACGGACAGATGGACTAACAGCGTGACGTGAGAAATGTCGTCACGCTGTTTGTCCGTCCGTTTTTTTTTTAATATTAATGAATTATATTTTGTTTGCACTAAGGCGCTTATGTACGTAACGTAGTCATGAACATAAATGGCCATCCTAGAAAATTTGAATAGGTCCTACATCAACTATATTCAGCAAACCATTGGGGCTTTACCATGAGAAAAGCTGAATAAAAAATTGGATGAATTATTTATTTATAAATATTAATGAATTATGTTTTGTTTGCACTTCCAGCCACTTCCATAAGAAACAGAGAAAATGACAACTCCCGTGTCAAGGTTACGAATATCACGCATGCAATACATTTTTCAAATTCTTCTTGCAAGTCACGCTTTGTTTATAAAGTAACACTTTTTGCACTTTTAACTTGTCAAATAATCACAAAAATAGGATTAATATTCTTTTGATCGAAAATTAAAATGTTCAATTGATTTATTATCAAGTTTTAAGGGAAGTGTCCAAAATTCCACACTGAGTTGTCCTACTTTCCAAACTGTCCCGCTTTACAAATTTTACGCTATTCTAGGAAATCTTGTCCACCCAAAAGTATGTTTTTCAGAAAAGGTCTTTGAAAATCAGATCCCAACGACTGCATTTTTAAGATTTTTAAAAATGAAAATTTCAGAAAATAAGTACATTTAAAATTTTGTACTTTTATATGCTGCTTAAGAACTTAATTTAAAATAAAATTTATTATATGTTGAAAAAAACTAGAGAAAATATGGTGTTTTACAGTCTTTTTGACCCACAAACCCCTTAAGCTATAAGCAAGGTTGAGCCATAAGCCCCAAATAAATTCAGGCATTTTTCATTTTTCAGTGGAATAGCACCATAAGGCAAAAGTTTGAAAGGCCTTTTGAATTCCTTAAGAAAATCTGAAGATTCCCACTCATGAATTGAGGTATTCCGCAAAGTGATTTTCATCTGGTCACCCCTTTTACCCGTTCATAGGAATTGATATATTGTGGATACATTAAATTTATCAAGTATGTATAGTAAAGACAATTATAACCCTAAAATTATCTTGGGTATTGATCAGGACATTTATGTTTGACTTTCTGTGTGAATTATTGTTATTCACTTTGTTTAGACTCTTTCATGCTTAAAGTAATTAAAGAGCAAATGAGACTGGATAGCAGATGCTGGTATTAGCATTCAAAGAGCCTTCCACAATCAGCAATCATTTGAACAGAACATCACCACAAGAGAGAATGAATCGTGGGTGAATTTCAATAAATGACCCCATCAATTTATGGAAAATATGCTCATAAAATATGAGAATCACCATGAAACGTATGGGAAATATGTTATGTGAAATACCAAACTGACCTATTTTCTATGTCAAAAATCCATGTCAGAGAGTGTTAATAATTCCATTGCGCCATTTTAATTGAAAATTCACAAGTGGAATTATTTGTTGAAATATTTGGCGCAAAAAAATGTAATTAAATAATTTTATTATAGAGAAGCAAGTATGAAAGGAATATTTTAATTAAGTTGAAGCCACTCTCATGTTTCTCCAACGGAAAATATTAAATTCATTTGTACCAACTAATATTGTTTCTTAGAGGTTGACTCTGTTAGAGACACGTTAAGACTGTAAAAATGAAGAGGATTATGTTTAAAAGTGATAATTTTCGCTGAATTTGCTTATCTTTTCTTCATCGAGAGGATTTCCCCTCTCGCTTACAATGAATAAGTTTCAGAAGGAAATTTTCGTGTGGAAAAAGAAACTCGTCATTTGCACCGCCTTCATACCCAATTTAATAAAAGCGATTATTTTCCTAGATGTAGGGTTGGTAGTTCCTTGTCTCATCCCCCACAATCTCCCCATGTTCTCCATGTCTGGCATCACTCGAGACATGGTGCTATAAAACATGGTGTGGAAATTGAATTTTCCACAGAAGCTTCCTCCTCAACCAATGTCGTTCGTCGACATCGTTTCTTGGGCAAAAGTGGGAAACACGAAAAGAATTTCAAATCACTTGTCAAAGATATAAGACACTCTCCCCTGTGGTTTTCCAGGAATCCTCCTTCAGACACAAGAGCATTGGCTAAATTATCACACATCTTGTTGGAAAACATTTTCTCCTATGCCTTTGATCATAGAATCATCATCTATTGCACCAAATCGACAAACTTTTAATTCCAACATCTATGCACCACGTGCAGAGATTGACTAAGTAATTACATTATTATTTTGAATCCTTATTCAAAGTTAGGTCATAATGCGACTCAACTTTGTGTAATGCTTTGAATTTTAGTTGTACACAGAAAAAGAAATATTTCGTAAAATTGTTTGTAAATGTTTGTGAATTCCTACTGGAGACTTACGAAATTCTCGTAAATCTCAAAACCTTAAAAAACTTCGTAAAAGTTCGAACTTTTTCACAAGCATTGTTTAATACGTTTGCGAACATTTATTAACAAATGCTTGTAAAAAAAATGCTCGTCAAATGATAATGTTATAAACAATATTTCTGAAATAATTACGAATTTTCACAAACGTTGTAGCGTGTTGTACGATTTACGAGCATTTCCAAACATTTGTGAACTATTTTTTTCTGTGTACAACAATTTCTCGGTAAATAAAGTTGTTTAGCAGATGATTAGATAATAATCATTCCCACTAATCAAGATTTTTGCAATATTTTATTTTTCAAACTTAGCCATTTTATATGTTTATCGATATACAAATCGATCGCTCAGAATAAGAAACGAATAATTCGCAGTAGACAAATTTTACAGGAGAGCAATTTGAAGCTGAGATTTTACATGCAGAGTATAGGATTTTTGAGATTTAAAATCTCTATAACTTTGAAAATAATTATCTTTCAAGTATAATATTCACAGGGAAGGTAAAGGGTATAAAAAAGTATCCAAAAAGCGGATAAAACGATATTATTTGTGAAAAAAAAACTAGTTGTTCGACTTATATTCTGAGTCGTCGAAATGTTCTCATCAAAATGCACCTATCAAAATAGTTTTCTTTGCATGCAAATGGCTGGCAAAGTGTCAGAGGATTTTCGGGCGGCTCGAACTCATGAGAAGAAGCTGTTACATATAGCAAATTAAGTTCCTTGACCTTGAATAATACAAGATTGCGATTTAACCGGTGAAAGGATGAAATGTTCAG
Source organism: Phlebotomus papatasi (assembly GCF_024763615.1). Taxonomy (NCBI): domain Eukaryota; kingdom Metazoa; phylum Arthropoda; class Insecta; order Diptera; family Psychodidae; genus Phlebotomus; species Phlebotomus papatasi. Next base: position 38,094,269 of record NC_077223.1, read on the forward strand.
CTGGACTAACTACAAAATATAGCTGAAAATAATTGAAAATGCCTAAACCAATTTTAAGATACTGTCGCTGCGGGTGATTTTGCACGTTTTCTCGCTGTTTTTCAACTTTACCCTCCAAAAGTGGATAGTTAAAGTGAAGGGAGAAGGATTAATGGATGAAATTATTTACATTCAGTTGTTAATGAATGGATTTTGCGCCACTAGCATTGATTTTATAAAATTTTACTATAAAAAAAATCAAGAAAAGAGGCTTGCACTGGGGATAAGGTGCGGGTGACTTTGCACTTTTTAATAAATACTAAAAAATCAACAATTTCTGATAATAAGATGCAGTAGGTAAGGTGCACGAAATCTGCAAGATGACGTGGTCGCCATCTCTATTTGACATTTCTGTGCGCCATTTTGAATAACTGTCAAAACTTAAAACTTGTCCTATTGGGCTGAAATTTTAGTATATTATAGCTCATGTAAATATTTCAAAATGTGTCTTTGTTCCTACTTAGGTCGCGTAATTACCTAAATGCAGAGGCTCAAAGTTTAAAATTTTGAAATATATATATATTTTGACGATCTTTATTTTCTAATCCTAAATTTTGAAACCTAAACGAAATGCCTAAGTAATCATTAAAAATGGTTGAGGGTTTTATTTTATATATTTATTTACTCATACATAATTTAAAAAAATAAACGAAAAGTGCATTAATTTATTTATTTTTGTGTTTTTTCATCTTTGAAAAAACAGTTATTCATATCCTCAAATAATATGCTGTTATAAACAAAAACATTACTTTTATTTTTGTTTGTTTGTTAGATTTCATCGCCTACTAGCGATATCTCTAGCTATCTGTCTTTTTTGTGATGGTTTGATAAAAGAAGCTCCCCGTAGTTCTGTATGCATGAAAATGTCTAAATTCTGAACTTGGAGCCACAGTATCCAGACAATCGGTTGACCTACGTCGTATTTTGTGTATGTTCTGAAAAGACCTTGACATCAACTAGAACATACTAAAATTTAAGCTCAATCAGATGAAATTTTTGTTTTGACAGTTCTTCAAAATGGCGGACAGAAATGTCAAATCAAGATGACGACCATATCATCTTGTAGATCTTGGTCATTTTATCTTAAATTCCCAAAAAATTGGAAAATTTTTAGCCAAATACTTCTATAATAAAGCTTTAGAAAGACCATTATATGCAATTTTATAACATAAATCATGCGTTCTTAGGAAGATAATAGTGAAAAAGAAATATCTTAATAAAAATAATGAACAAAATTGAAGTGGATTATTCTAGCTAGATAAATTTGGAATAGATTTGGACAATTTACTAATTTTTGAAGGTAATTGAAGGGATAGTGGTAATTTGGATAAGTTAGTTCGTTGGAGAATGTTGACTTTATGCAAGGGAGTCACCGAAAATCGGAAGTCAAAAACGCTTACCACTTCGGATCCAGGATAGTGAGAAGTTGAAAATAATTTGATTGTGGAAACTGCTCTCTCATGGAGTTCCTGCAGTTTAAATACGATTGAATGGATTGAATGGTAAATCAAAATGATGCACATGTTATTGGTTCATAAACGATTGAAACCGATTTTGGTTTAAAAATGAATATACTTTCTAGATAATAAGATGGAAAATACCGTTTCTAAAATTGATCTATCACCTTGAAAAGCGCAGGACGATTCAAACCTATTATCATTATATGTACGAGCAATCGGCCTAAACTCAGCAAAGGATGGGGGTAGATCTCAAGCATTTTGTGGGATCCAACAGAGATTTAATTTAAACCGCAAATCGTGCAATTTAACCTCATACTAAAACTATTTGCCGATATCTTAGACCATTTATCTTGAGAATTTGAATAGGGTAGACTATCGGAAAAATAAGAAAATCATATTCGAATAAAGTAGAGTCCAATATCAGCTAATATTGCAAAAATCTCCGAAATTAATCGTTATTTTTCAAGAATTCAATTCAACGACAAACGAAAGCCTTTTACTCATCTCATTGAGCCATCATAAAAGCTTTCAAATCAACCTCATAGAAACTTTTCTTTAGTGTTCCTTATTCAGGCTTTTCCCACGCTGTGCACTCCAACTTTCAATCATTTGTGGTGAATGAAGAAAACACATTTCATTATCTCTATTTGCAAATACTCCCCCATAACAAAGTACCACTTGGCAAATTTCTCACTTTTCCATCCACAACATGGCATAGAGCCTCTCCAGCATTCTTCAGCAACTTCTCGAGATGGTTGCTCATCGTACCGATACACTTACTTGGGGAAGTAATTGTGAAAGTTGATCGTTGAATCCCACCCAAAATTCCTGTGGGAGTTTGCTCGTTCCATTATCCCCTCCTAACGGATTACTCGATAGAGTTCAATATCTAGCCTGAAATTGAGATTCTTTTCCCACTAGACACTCGTAGGATGATGTGAGGTGTGTCGTTGTGTGGAGATCCCATGCACTTTCCCAAGGATGATAAGCCAATTCCACTATTACATAATATTCTCCGGCTAGCCACTCGGATTTTCGTTTTAGAAATTCATTCACTGGCTTTAGCGGTGTTTCGTCTGGTGTCCCCACTGCCACATACTAATTGCAATTGCACGAGCTTTTGCTAAAGTTAAAATGTGTGTGCACATTTTGGGTATCATATTGCCAACACTGCGCATAGCTTTTGGATCCCACAGGGCGACAAATTAACCCAGATTTGGCCAATTCAGAGAGAATTTACTTTCACGTAAATTTAAATGATAAACCTGACACAGTTTATCATAAACGTGATTCTTAACATTAGCCAATTCGAAATGCCTTTAAATATGATTTAGAGAGCTTAATTCGCAGAAATGTACTCGATAACGTTATGTCTGGATAGAATGCCAATATGTTTATGCTACGAAAATAAATGATTTTATTGTTCAAACGCCAACGAGGGAACAGTACGTATTATAAATCAGAGGTGTGCAAGAACCGTTTGAAACCGAAAAAAACGTCAAATAAAGCTTGTTCGTCAATGGTCAAAACGCTGCCTAAGCAAACTTATTTTGACGTTTATTCGGTTTCAACGGTTCTTGCACACCTCTGTTATAAATTCTCTCGATTTTTGACCATCAACTTTCCACCACCACGAGTGGGGACCATTTGGGAACACTTTTGGGATATAGAATCTATCTTCAAGTATTTCGGATAGCTAAGACATTTTACCATCGCTTTCTGAAAGTTTATATCAAAAGTCAATGTTGTGTGTAGTTTAAGACTTTAAGTAATAAATAAATTTTGAGATTTTTTTTATTTCTTTTTTAAATTCTTAGTTTGAGCTTTAAGTAGAAGGAAGTGGGTCACCTTTGAATTGGGGTAACTTTCAAATTGGGCTTTTTTCTATTTTTAAATGGAATTTAGCCTTATCATGATGTAATTTAGCTTCACAATTGATTTGTGGAGCTAGAGGAACTGCTCATAATTTTGGACAGGGTGCTTAATAAGTATCAAGTTCTAAATTTGAAGTGCGATATTTTCAATATACCAATTGTTTTTTTATTACTCTCTTTTCAAAAAGGTTGTTTAGAATAATACATAATTGCAATACACAAGGCAAATCTCACTTCAGGTAAATACAAATCACCATTAATGTGAATCAACACAATATTCAATGAATATTTAATAATATCACTCAAAAAAAAAACGATTAAAAATTGATAGTACTTCAACACAGCTAAATAAGACTGAAATAAACATGAAGTTCTGCCATATTTCTCGTCTCATTCTGTCAAATTTCTGGCACTGAAGTTTCAGCATAAAGCAATTTTAACTCAAATCATAATCAAAATTTAATGAATTTAGTGTTAAAATATTCCAAAAAGGACAAATATTTATATAGAATTCATTATTCATCAAATATACTGAAATAACAATCCATAATTTTAATAAATTTATTGTTAGTGTCCACTTTTATCCTCAAAGTGTTCAAAATTATTAGCACTTTCCCTAAATGATATCATTAAACGATCTACTTTAATTTAAAAATAGGATAAAAAGCAATTTCAAAGCTACTCTAATTTAACCCTCTAACGGTGTTTTCTATAATATGCGAAAAAAAAGTTCTAAAACAATGTTTTCTAGGATAATTATGATCAAATAAAGTCAAAAAAACCATCCATTCTTCATTATCTCTTTTACTTTAGGTGCTAAGTGAGAAAATATAAAAATTTTTTGAAACTCTTTTTTCTTCCAAAATTCACATTTTTAGTTTTTTCAAATTTTTTAAATAAAATATACAAACTAGAATGACATATCTTTCAGTAAAAAATAAATTTATTTTAGTCAGATAACTTTAAATCGGTATTTTATGGAAATTGGAAGTGAGTTTTTTTTACAGTAATATTTTATATTGCTTTTTCTCTGACCTGTCACACAAAACTGGGAATAGCAACAAAACGAAGAGTCAAAATGAGTCCAAACCTTCAAGAGATGTTTATAAGACTATTACCGAGGACACTATAGCACTTTTAAATAAATAAAACCTTTATTGTCGCTGTGAATGTGATTTTTGTGAAGACCGCTTGGAGGCGGTCTTACCCGTTAGAGGGTTAAACAAAATAAGTTTTCGTTTTGTTGCCTTGTAATGTGCGATGGCTTTGAAATATGGCTTGTTTATATGGGAACTACCAGATGGATCAGTCAGAAGGAAAATCTGAAAATATTTATTTAAACTTAAGTCATATATCTATTTTGACCCGAATTTTATGAAGATCGTATAAGCTGTTTTCGAGTAATAATTGTCAAAGTTGCGAATTTTTAGAAGGATATCGTTAATTTCCAAAGGATTGACAGTTCTTTTTGACTTGGCTCTCGGTAATTTTTAAGTCATGCACCAATACCTAAAAAATGGGCCTAGTCCCATCTCTGGCGAAGGGTTGGACCAGGTCCCATACATTTCTGCCCATTGTCCTTTTACTTTCTTAAAACTGTTGTGCACATTACAAACTGGGTTTTCTCTTCGTATTATTTATTTTTATTAATTTATGAAACTTTGAGTGAAATTCTAACACAAGGATCTAAAATTTTAGAAGACAGCTTTATAAATTTAATAAAAGATGAGTTAAGTTAATCTTTCCTTTTTAATTTGAATACTCTGAATGGTAAATTCTACCAAAAATTGTCTATGGAAAGTGTTAATTTCTACTATCTTTTCATAGATTTTCACGAAGAAAAACCTAAAAACAAAACCCACGATTTAAAGAACATAATGCGATATAATAAAAGCTTAAAAATTTTGTTATAAAAAATATTTATTTAACTGCCCCTGTTTAGAGCCAACCTCACACCATTCTTCGTGATTGTGACACTCTGAAGTGGTATCCGGTCAGTGGGAATGAAAGTTCAGAAAAAAAAGTGGCCAGTGGATCCAAAAGGTGACCACAGAGTTTTGTACACCCACTATTGGGATTCACCTAAAGTGCCACTCATGCGGAAAATTCGAGTTTGTCTCGTTTGGTGGACTTTTTTACGGCCGGGAGAGTCACCTTCATTTCTTCCAAAATCCACATTGAACACCAAATTGGGATACTGGACTATAGCCACAAATAGAAGCAAGTATGGCTTGTGGAAAATTCGCTGGATTTTCCGATGGTTGGAATAGGCACAAACAAAAACACCAGCACAAAGGGTTTGCAAAAAAATCCAATTTCCTAATGATTTTTCAACGTTTCACTCTGGTTTGCAAGTTTGATAACGATGCAGGATTTACATTGGTTTTTCATTCGACGATATTCTGTTGCACTGACATTCAATTAGACAATTTAAATTCAGAAAAGGGAATATTCTAACAGGATTTGAATATAGGATTACTGTTGATTTTAGCTTTCACTAAGTCATCAAAAATTTCTTTCAAATACATATTAATTCAACTCTATCTTCAACATCCCACTAATTTAAAATCAAGTCATCTGAACCCTCTGAACCCAAAACTCAAAGATTTAGCGCAAAAAACAAGTTCCCACCAGAGATCCTGGAGAATGTTGTTTCTTTCAGTGTCAAATACAGATGTGGCATCGTGAGCTTGAGTTATTAATTTGACCACTCTTGTCTTGTGCATTAAACTGGGAGCGCAATGATGTCACAAACAGAAGATTCTGTTGCGTGGAAAATGAATGAGATTCTGGGCAGAGACACACAAAAAAGACCCAGTGTTAAATTAATTATTCGGTAGAAGTGTCTTGGAAGAGAAGTGGATTGATGTGTAATGCCCAACTACATCACAATGTCCGGGAATTCCCTCTTTATTGATTTTTCAATCAGACTCTGTGTGGAGATTTTCTGGAGTTGCCTTTTCGGGGAGACTTGTGGAAGCAGTCATTGTGGACTTAAGGGTGTTGAGCTGTAGGGTGAGATTTGTCAATCTGGAGGATTGATCGAGTGGGAAAAGCGAGAAAAGTAGCCTTATTATCGACAGAATAGACTTTGTTCTTACATTTTCTGTTGTTTTTTCTGTGACAAAGGAAAAACTGTAAGTTTCAATAGGGTTTGGGTATTTCCGAGACATATAAAGTACGCAAAAAGAGTATTTATTTACGAAATTAAGTAGTGTTCTGTGAAGGCAAATTATTTTTTAGATTTGTAAATGTCTATCACAAGAAATAATTTTTGTGTAAATTCTCTTTTTCCAATTTCGAGTTTAATATTTTTCGCGATGAGAATAGAAGTTATAGGTATTTAAATAATTCTTTTTTAATGCTCCATAATATTTGTTATCGAAGTCTCAGTTTCGCATTTTCATAGCGTCCCTAGGGTGGAGTAACCACTTATCGCCATGTTTAGGAAAAAGAGGAATTAATTATATTAATAATTTTGAACTCTTACTACAAGATAACACAAATTTGACACAAAACTACTTAGATATATTGGCTCTAGATTCGTGAAAACAATAGTCCTAGAATTTAATGCTGGACTACTTAAATAACTGATTTTTAATAACAATGCAAAATTAACCACTTCGTCGCCACTTTTCGCCAGTTTTGTAACCACTTCTCGCCACCTACTTGAAAAGGTCCAAACTCGATTATTTTAGGCAATGTTATAAAAAGAATACATTCAGCATTTCTTTTTCCTCGTGATCACCTTATTATTACTCACTTTAAACGATTTTCTTCCACTTTTTTTTTGAGAAATCTAATTATAGGTTTATTGAAGAAGTAAACAATGCAAATTTGATATTGAAAATCTACGAAGTGAAGTTAGCGTCGCCTATTGAAAAGAGATGGCGACAGGTGGCAAAATCAATTCCAGAAGATAACCACTTTTCGCCATGCCTAATTTTTTATAAAAACAATATAAGAGGAAATATTAATTACCTAAATACAAATTTAATCTATTCCACAAATGTAATTAAATATTCAATAGACAAATTATTTATCCAAAAAAGTATTTTTTGCTTGATGAAAATTTGATGACACTTTGCATATTTGGTAAGAAATATTGGATTTGATGCACTTGCTTAAAATATTACTCTAAAAAATGCTTAAAATCGTAAATACAAAAGGAATAATTATAATTTTTCGACTCTATACATAGCATCAGTAAAAATACAAAGATCTTTGTGGCTTAATTATTTCACAGTTCGCAAAAAATTGAGATTTCAATATAAGTGGCGAGAAGTGGGGCATTGGCGAGAAGTGGTGATTCCACCCTATTTGTCGTCAAATGAATTTAGTATTTATTTATTATTTATTTTGAAAAGTTCTCAAAAAAATGTATGGGTTCCCCGGATTTCCTGAAAAAAAATGTATAGGTTCCTAAGCCAGATTGGCTTGAGTTCCCCGAAATGAGTTACCCCTCGAGGCCATATGAGATTGTAAAAAATCAAGATTCTTTTATAATTTTAAAACCCATTAGGGTGAGGCTTCCATTTCAGGCTTTCCCTATAGAATGTAATAAGTGAGATTAATTTAAGAAATATGGGAAAAATATGAAGAGTTCGAAACCAGAGTATGTGCGAAGTCTCAAAGCCTTCCCCTAAAAGTTTTAAGACTTATTCAAGGACTTATTCTACAGGCAAATTATGGAATGACAGCCTGCATAAAACAGCTCATAATATTTTATATCACGCCGTTATTTTGCGCTCGAATTAAATTTAATTCGATTTTAATTTTCACTTATTAGTGAAATTTTATAAAAACATTTCACGCAAATATAACCCCCATCTTTCCGATATGGAGAGTGATTTGAAAATGTTAACCGATAAAGTAAGTCACATCTCTTAGATTTCTTGTTCAACATCAATAAAAAAAAACATTCATAAATTTTAAAATTTGTTAGACAACAAAATTTGAATAATAATGTTAAAGAACATTATTAAAAAGTGATTTTAAAAATACATGTTGCTAAATCAGTAATTGTTTTTGACTTTCCCTGATAATACTACTATACAACTGGTTCTTTGGTTAGTTTCGCAATCAACGTTAAGGGCAGAATCACATTGACATTAAAATGCTCACCGTATTTCGTTATTTTACGCATTTTCATTGCAATTCTTACGCAAATTCTCGATTACCGTATTACCTTATCTCATACTCGGTGGCATTAGTTAAAAATAATGTAAGAAAATTGAAGAAATAAAACGAAAATTCGATAAACGATGAACAAAGAAAACTTATTTCTCTTACAGTTTTGTTTTGCTCACCGTTTATTGAATTTTCCTTTTATTTCTTCAACTTTCTTATATTATTTTCACCTAGTGCCACTGAGTATGAGATAAGGTAATACGGTAATGGAAAATTTGCGTAAGAATTGCAATGACAATGCGTAAATTAACGAAATACGGTGAGGCTACGGCGAACATTTTATTGTCAATGTGATTCTGCCCTAAATCAATTATTACCATATGCGTAAGCTGTTTAAGATATTGACTGCAATGAGTACTTATCCCCCTATTTTTTTTTAAAGAAGATTAAAGTCAAATAACTGTCAGAAATGTAACAGTTCCACCGTAAAAATCTTCTTAAGTAAGCATTTCTCAAGTGTAGAAGCAATTGTTCAACTCAATGTCAATTTTCAGTGAAAGCATTTAAGATTCTTGCAACTTTTCGTAGAACCTCAACCGAGTGTCACGGTATGAGACGTATTTCTCAAAAGTGTTCACTTTAAGGAATCCAGTCACGTGTGACAATCCTTATAGGAATTCTTTCAAACACACCAAGAAGCTCGTCTCAACAAAATTTCCCACCCACCCTTTGGGGCATAATTTCTTCACCCCATAACTCCTCGATACCATCGGTGTTTGCTGATGGAGCACGACTAGAAAGTGGCTAAATGTCGTGATGTGGAACACACCCTTTTTTTCCCGCGTTTCATCGTGCGGGTGCAAATGGAGGGAAGTTACCGGGGTCTAATTTTAGGGTGGCCAAATGGTAAAAAATTGCCGGAGAGCCAAAAATAAGAACCAGAACAAACATGACGTGAAATATTGAAAATTTGCCTCATTTGCTTCCAAGTCTGTTTGCTTTTGTTACAATTTTACATTTGGCCAATTATTCCTCTTTTTTCTATTTACCAACGTCTCACAAATATTAGTCTCTGACATATCCGTTCAATTGGATATTATACTCTGTAACACGCAAAAACGTTCAGAGGGTAGCATTTGAGAAAAGGGTGAGATATATAATATAAGTCTGAAAGTTAGAATAGAACTTCTAACGCATCATTGAATTTTAAATCAGAAGTATAAAAAGCAGTTACACTAAATGACTATATTGAACGGCTCACATTCCCAAATGGAAGATCATTTGATTTTAGTTTGATATTCACTACGTGACTAAGACTTAGTGTATGTAAATTTTTTTTAAATCGATTTTTTTTGGTAATTTGACTGCTCCTTTTAAAAAAGTGAAGAAGGGGAAAGTACTCTCCCTTCGAACGTTCACGCTTCCAATTAATGTGAATTTTCTTTTAGTTTTTCCTAAGAAACTTACACATCACTATAAAATATTAGTTAGTTTATTATCAATTATTGATAATATGTGATAAGTAGGGGAAACTGGAACACCACCAAACACTGTGATTTTTTAATCGGATATTCGACTTCAGAGGATAAGACCTATAGGAATTTATAGGCACTATAGGGATGCTTGTCCCCTGAAGGAATGGTCGAGATAGTCCAAGTAGTTTAGAAATAAAAATTAGTGTTTGGTGGTACCCCGTGTTTGGTGGTGCCCCAGTTTCCCCTATGTGTATGTCTCTTAGGAAAAATAAAAGAAATTAACATTATTCGAAGGCATGAACGTTCGAAGGAAGAGCACTTTGCCCTACTAAGAGAGATGGTCAGCTTCCGAATATCGCCAGCCTTTTAATATTATATTTCAACTATTTTATTTTTTCCAAGAGAAAAATTTCTATTCTAATTGTTCTTTTCTTTGCTATCGATCGTGTTCTATTTCATTTTAAGAATTTTTGCTTAAGAGAAAAAGAAAAAAATGCAATATTCATAGGCTGACGACTCTGATGGCTTTCAGAGCCTAACCACCTTTGCCTACTAATCTAATACTTGTACTAAGTAATACAAGTGGTGCCAAAATCCCGAATGCGTAAATCTCAAAGAGAAAAAATTCCTAACGCCAAAATATTGAAAGTCAAAATCCCGAAAGTCAAAATCCTGAAAACCAGCAAATGATTTTCGGATTTAAAGTATTTGGGATTTTAGTTTTTGAGATTTTTACTTTTGAGATATTGGCGTTTGGAATTATGACTATTGGAGATTTAGACACATTCGGAATTTTAATCCAATCGTGATTTTGTCTTTTCAGGATTTTCACCCATTGAGGATTTCGGAGTTCGGGGCCTTTGCCTTTTCGGAATTCTGGTATTCGGAATATAGGGGAAAGTGCCCATGCTTTAATTTACACGGTCCCAAGCTTTACAATGACTGAATTTTTCGTATGTTTTTCAATAAATGTAACTCATTTTATCCTCATTTTGAAAACTTGGGAAAAATGTCTTGTTTTACTGCTCGAACTCAAAGAGAGGGCAGTTATATAATCGACTTTTTTTTCAACTTGTCACTGTTCTGGAGCTTAAACGGTAAGAGATATCGATTTCCAGTCTTCGATGACCCCCAATAAAAAAAAAACAAATCTCTCGACGTTTGTTTTTCCCCCTCCCCACCCCCGCTCTATCCCCTTCAAAAACCACGTTTTTTGGTTTTTCTCAAAATTGGCCCAAGCTTTTTCAATGATTTGTGGATATATTTTAGAGCTAGTCTAGGCGAACCAAGCATACCTATGACCGGAAAATTTGCCATTTTGAATTATTGAAAGTCAAAGGTAAACTACTTTGGAAGGTCCATTTTTCAACCGATTTGGTTAAATTTGGATTTTTTTGAAAAGTATTGTAATTTATAATCCGGATACATCGGTCTTCATCGGTAATAAATTGGTTAAGTACCGATTTTTTTTATTTTCAAATGTTTTTGTGATTTATGAATCAATTTGATCTCTAGTAGATCAGTGATACCAAAAGATTATGCAAAAAAACTAATTCATGGTGAGCTCTATTTCGTTAGTTCGAGCATCCCGCAAAGCTGGGACGATTTGCCATCTCTTTAAAATATATTGCGGAGTCGCATTTGTTCAGAAACATAGGAAAAATTTAGTCATTATAAAGCTTGGGGCCATGCCAAGCATGGGCATGGGCACTTTCCCGTACAGATGACTTGCAGTTTTATGCTTTAAATATAAATCCTTCCACAAGTTTGAAATCCTCTAAAATTTTCTTTTTTTATAAACTAATAAAAAGAAAATTAAGTTAAAGCGGTCAAAATGTTAATTACAGTCAATTTTTAAATTAGAGTCAATTTTTGAATTTTGATCCTTTAGCTCACTTTAGAGGCCCCGGAGACCTTATTTAATAAGTAAGAAGTGTAGCTATAAAATACTAAGCATTTACTGCTCTAATATTATGAGTAGTTGTAGCATTTCGCAAGATCTGACCAAGACCAAAATCTGAAAATTACTATGAAAGTTATGACCATTTTAAGAAATTTTTATTCCTTTCTAACTCGAGTTAGTGGTGTCGGAAATTTTAAATTTTTTGGTATTGAAAATATTATACTTCAAAATTAGGGCATAGGCATTGGTATTTGTATTCAACTTGTCCAAAATATGTTAGAATTCCCCTATTTTTTTAATTTTTTAAAAGGTTTAAATTTCACATGAAATGCATCAACTTCATAAAGTTTGTTTCTCGTGTATGATACCGATCTGAAAATGAAGAATATTATTTGTGATTTTTTGAATGCTTCCAAGCACTGAATAATTCATTTTCACTTCTCTTTTTTGGTAATTCTCAGTTTTTCCATAAAGGAATTTTCGTCAGTGCCCTGGCGACAGTGTTAGAGTATTTTGATCAGAGAAACAGAGATAATTAAAACTCCATTAAATGGCCAATTAATTGAGTAATAAGCACATTGAGCTGGAAATAGAGCCATTTCTTGGATTTTACCGTCTAACTGCTGATTAACCAGAGATTTTCTCCATATAATTGGCCATAGAGGAGGCACCATTAACAAGGAGGTGGCCGGATATTAATTAGGGGATTGACGTATCACTCGAATGACCCAATTCAGCAAATTGTATCCCTAATTTGGTTGGAAAATTCATGATAATGAAATCCTATTGAGGAATTTTCGGAAACATTTTCTGCTGAAAAATAATTTTTTTTCTGCAGAAGCTTCGACACATATTAGAGATGAAAATTGAATGAGGATTTGCTCTAATTTGAGTGTTTAATATATAGAGCAAATACATATATACAGAGTACAAGACACCCCAGTAGCAAATTACTGTATTTCCACCCCAATTAAGGGAATATTGAAAAACCCTGATGCAAATATCCTTAATGATTCCCGCCTAGCTCTCTGGAAAATCCTCCATCCAGAATAAGTACCATTTCGGGTAAAGAAAAAGCATGCAGTATTACTGTTGAAATTCAAAACATGGCTATAGAGCTGTAACTCAGAAGCAGAAGAACTTGGTGATGAAGGGTGTGTGGGTGGTGTAACTTGAGAATGGGGAGGTATGTACTGAAGTCATTACCGGTCCGACGATGACACAGTCGCTGGCTGGTTGCCAAATTAAAATGGAGCATCAGCTTTCGTAGATGCCTGTGCTCTCTTCTCAGCATGGAAATCATTTTTCCAGGAGTGTGCGGAAACTCGACACTGTGCCTCACTTTCCTCCATGGCACATAGTTTGCCTCAGCGAAGGCATCCATTCATTGGAACGACGGAAGCTTAGAGGGAGGTGTTGGGTAAATCCCATCCATTCATGAACTGCGGCTGGGTCATTCGCGACAATCCCCATATATTGATCCCTCCGGGCGCTTCATTTGTTTTCACTTCAGAAACAGCTCCGATGCTTTAAATTCATATCGATTTTTGTCAGACTGGAGGATGTGGGTGTCAGTGAGAGAGGAAAAATCAGGTCATCGATGGAATTTTAATCAAGATTCATAAGGAAATAACGATAAAATTTAAGTTATACTTTACAGACGGTCAAAAATTAAACAGACACTAACGAGGAACGAGCTTCATTTTCAAATGAAAAAAAGAAAGCAAAGCGTCCCAACTTTGTGGAATGCTCGAATTGACGAGATAAAGTTCTTCGTGAATTATTTTTTTTCACTAAGTTTTTTGCTCATGAAAGCTTATTTTCGTTTTACTTACCCAATTCAAACAAATCGTTTGAAAAATAGGCCCTTCAAAGTAAAATTAAACTTTGATCTTCGAAAATTCGATATCGAAAATTTTTTCGATAACAGGTGTCTAAGGACAAAAGCAGGGGCCTTATCAGTGACTATTCGAGACTAGGCAGCTGCAGATTTTTCAGCTGTTGTATTAGTCTCGAATTCGTTCAGTGAGTGAATGGAAAAGTAATGCTAATGCATTGATAACCGCCTAAAAAACAGGAGGTTGGTAGCGGAAATAAGTTTCGACATGCAGAGTTCAGTCGAATACAAATACACATTCACTGCCCAGATCCACAAATCCAGGCTGGTCTAATGGATCCAAATAAGTGGTCTGGGTGCAGCGGTTCCGAAAGGGATATAAGCGACGCATAGACAAATATTAGTCTTAATCTTAAGGACCAAATGATAGCACAGACTACAACCAAAACATGTTCAAAAATAAAAGAATAATCTAGAACGGTTTTTGTGAAAAACCCAAAAAATATGATTTTGGAGGGGTTGGAAGGCGGGTGAGAGAGAAACGGGAAAAACGTCTTTAGATAATGTTTTATGGGGGGCTCATTGATTTATAACTCTTTACCGTTTAAGCTCCAGAAAAAATACAATAAGTTGAAAAAGTGATTATATGTATATACAGCTTCTTGTTTGAGTTCGATCAGCAAAATAAAATTTTATGGCGAGAATATAATGACGGAAAAAGAATCGTGTTGATTTTTTCATACTTTTATCATACTTTTTTCGTATTTCAAAATTCTGAAAGCTTGAGAAAAATGACATCGCCGTTTGTACTTTTTTATATCTGTGCTTTATAGACCTTCAGATAAAATTACTAGAAATAATCGTTTCAGACTGGAAAATTATCCCTGTTTCCGAAGGTCTCGAATTCATAAACAGTAAACAATTTTACTGGCTTTTCAAGATCTAGTCAATAATTCGTCCTTAATAACCAGGTCTAAAATAATTTTTTTCCGAAAAATCTTGCCAAGTAAGAATTTAGGAAAATTAAGTCACATTGCTAAGCCCTAAGGCCTAAATAAACTCTAGATGATTCTCGAGAATAGCCTGTAAAATTTGACAGTAAAGAATTTTTTCAAATTGTCAAACACTGAGGGCTTAGTTTATCATCAATAGAGGTCCTTTGCATAATTTTTCTTTACCTAATTCTCTATTGTCAAATTTCACTGACTATATATACTCAAGGATCAGCGTAAGCTGCCTGAGTTTATCGGGCACCTTAAGTCTGAATCCCGTATTTTTGCATTGATCCTTATATCTATATTCGTTAGAGCTTGATTAATTCACTTATTTCCTATTACTCTTACACATTGCTATCCATGCAAAAGCTCAAACTCTGAAATTACTTTAACGTGTTTGTTATCGCTCATGCGACAACAGAGCCGCGATGCGGGAAGTGAGAGAATCACTTTTTGGGAAATTTCCCCCTCTACTCCACACATACATGGACGACAGAATTTCCCATTGTGTCTTCCCCATCTATCTCTCTCTACGACAGCATCCGCCATCATTCGACCACGATTCATCGCGCTCTCTAAGAATTTATTATTATCCGAGTCATCTATTACGTTTATTGTCAAATTTAAGTAAATTTAGTTTCATAGTATCCAGTGAATTAAAGTAGTCAGTAAATAAAGTTGAGTTTATCAAGAAATCAGCGTTTTTAGTGGACAAGAATTTGGCGTCTGCGGAAGGGCTCAATTTTTGCACTTCGAGCCCTATCTAATTGTCTCTCAATCACCTTTCAGGTATACAGTCCAGATCAAGCAATAGTGACGCAGGCATCCAATTATTCATACAACATTCATTCATTTACATACAGGTACGCCACAATCATTCACACTAACTCACGCACGAGACAGAACATTCACGCAGCGTTCATTCTTTACATTCAGGTAACATACAATACCATAAACTGGCACTTCGAGCCCCATCTAATTGTCTCTCAATCACCTTTCAGGTATACAGTCCAGATCAAGCAATAGTGACGCAGGCATCCAATTATTCATACAACATTCATTCATTTACATACAGGTACGCCACAATCATTCACACTAACTCACGCACGAGACAGAACATTCACGCAGCATTCATTCTTTACATTCAGGTAACATACAATACCATAAACTGGTCCTTCGGCGGCAACTAGTCCTTGTGGGAGCATAAACAGATCCTTCGAGGGAAAGAAAATCAGTGGCCAGTGGACTACAAGACTTGCGCCTTCCTTGGTATCTGTTCCGGTGCAATCTCGCCTACAACACAGCGCCATCCCGGCCAGTAACTGACTCATTCAGCCTCAGTTTCTGTCTCATCAGGATGTCGGCAACCAAGAAGCGTGGTTACATTCAAGGTCAAATCACCAAGTTGAGGAACTCATTGGATGGCATCACAGACATTCAGCTGAAAAATCCCGAATTCCTCATCGAACTCAGAGCAAAATTGGACTACATTGAAAATCAAAGATGCAACTACTTTGAGATTCATGAGACAATTATTAGTGAATTGACTAACGATGACGCAATTGCCAAGGAGGAGAAGACACTCAGTCATTTTGTGGATTCTTGTGACAATCTTGAGATTGAGATTCGCATGTTCATCCGCAAATGCAAGTCAAATACAGAAGCTGGCGGTACAGATAGTGAGATGATCTCGTTGGTCGACAAGATGATCAGTAGGCACAGTCAAGATATGGCGAAATTGATGAAGGATCATGACAGACAGCTCAATCAACTCACCAAATCGGAAGTCAAGAGTAACATCAAATTGTCTCAACTCTCGTTGAAACCATTCAATGGAGAATATACTGAGTGGCCATCATTTCACGCCTCCTTCAGTCATTCTGTCCATAACAACAAGGAGCTGCATGACATAGACAAGTATCAATACCTCTTGAATTCTTTGACTGGAGAAGCAAGATCCGTCATCAAGGAACTTCCCGTGTCAGAACAAAACTATCAAGTCGCATGGGAGTTGCTCGTCAAGCGATTCAACAAGCCCAAGAGCATCCTTAAGGAGCATTTCACTCGCTTCTTTACTCAGCCAGAGCTCAAGGTAGCGGACGTGAGCAAGCTGCGAAAGCTTCATAGCATTTATGAGGAATCAATTCGCGGAGCAGAACAGATGGGGGCGACCAACAAGGACGCCTGGTTGATCTTTTTCGCCACACAAACCTTGGATCCTGACACAAAGGAGCTTTGGTCTCGTGAGAAGACAAAAGGAGATCTTCCAACCTGGCAAGAGTTCAGCGACTTCCTCTCAGATCGCTGTGATGCACTGGAGAGCCTTTCCAAGCCAAAGGTCAATTCCGGCAGTTCATCCCAGCCAGCTCCTCTCCCAATCCACCTCACGACCCAATCCACCACCAAACAGCAGAAGCAATCATCATTCTGCAACACCAACAATGACGTATGCAAGATCTGCAAGGCAGCTGTGCACCACGCATGGAGATGTGACAAGTTTTTGGCCAAATCAGCATCCCAGAGACTCAAGACACTTCTCCAACTTCAGATGTGTACGAATTGTCTCAGTCCACTTCATACTAATTGTGAGCGAGGTTCATGTCGTGTTTGTCACCAACACCACAACACCATGATTCATGATGCCTTTGATGAGAAGGTATCCGCTCAAGAGCCACAGTCAGCTCCCAAACCATCCACATCAGTGGACAAGCCCAACCATTCAGAGGCTCAAAAAGCGTCACAGTCAACGCAAAACAAATCATCCTTGGCTACTGTGGACACTCAGTCACTCAACGAGACAACAAGCAGCTCGGACAGCCAGTCGTTCATGACAAGGATCACAAAAAACACCCTGCTTCCAACTGTACAGGTTTTCGCAAGAGGACCGAATGGGAAACTCCACAGATGTCGTGCGTTGCTGGACTCAGGCAGCCAGGTCAACTTCGTCACAGCGAGATTTGTGGACAAACTCAAACTTCCCAAATGTCAGGGAGAAGCACGACAAATCTCAGGCGTCAATACAGCCTTCACAAATGTCAATCAGACAGCAGACATCAACATTTCATCTACGGACGAACAATTCCAAATGACAACCAATTTCATGATCGTCCCCAAGGTCGTGGATGAAATGCCAACAGACTACATCGAGCTCAATTGGAAGATCCCTGACCACATCACATTGGCAGACCCACAGTACATGATTCCGGGAAGAATAGATCTCCTTCTGGGTGCTGAATTCGATGCCCGAGCGAGGCGCTCAGGCAATCTTCAAGACAATTCTCCAGCCCTGTTGGAGACTGCCTTCGGCTGGGTAGTTCAGGGTGCCTGAGTTCAGCATCAGGGGTCTCAGGAGCTCAACAACTTCCTTTGTCTCGCCACGTTCACAGACGAGATGCAGCAAGTGGCAAAATTCTTTGAGGTTGAGGAAGTTGGACAGTATGATTCATCTCCATTGTCCTCAGAGGAGCAAGAGTGTGAAGATCACTTCGCACTGACAGTCAAAAGGAACTCTGAGGGGCGATTCATCGTGAGGTTTCCTCTTCGGGACAATGTTACTGAACTAGGGAGCTCAAGATTCATCGCTGAACAGCGCTTCAAGCAAGTGGAGAAGAAACTCAATCGCAATCCAATTCTGAAGCAACACTACATGGATTTCATGCAGATGTACCTGGACTTGGGGCATATGAGGCCATTGCCGGATGACTATACGTCATCCCAGCCAGAGTATTACCTCCCACACCATGCAGTGGTCAGGATGTCATCGTCAAGTACCCCTGTCCGTGTTGTCTTCGATGCAAGCTGCAAAACAACCTCAGGACTTTCCCTCAACTCCGTTCTGAAAGTGGGTCCTCGCACTTAGCAGGATTTATTTGACATCCTCATTCGGTATCGTCAATACAACTTCACAATCAAGGCCGATATCGAGAAAATGTTCCGCCAAGTCAGGATGCATGAGGAAGATCAAAATCTGCAGAGGATTCTACACAGAGATGATCCAACCAAACCACTTCAGACATTCCTTCTCACCACCGTGACTTACGGGACAGCAAGTGCGCCATATCTCTCAACTCGTTGCATGAAGCAATTGGTGGCTGAAGACGGTGACAATTATCCTCATGCCAAGGAAGTAGCCAATCGAGATTTTTATGTCGATGACCTTCTGACTGGCACTCAGACAATTCAGGAAGCAGTCACTCTTCAGGAGGAATTGGTAGCTCTATTCAAGGGAGGAGGATTTTCACTCAAAAAGTGGTCATCGAACAGTCAGGAGATTCTCGACAAAATCCCACCTGAGGACAGAGAAACAAAGTCAGTCTTGGAATTTGATTCTGGAGGCAGCATTTCTACACTTGGCCTTCAGTGCAATCCACTCAGTGATACACTGTCATTTAAGATTTCTCTCAAGGAAGGAGCGATTGTTAAGCGCAGTGTACTTTCCAACATGTCACGAGTTTTCGACCCATTGGGACTTCTTTCTCCAGTCACAATCACAGGAAAGATCTTCATCCAGAAGCTGTGGAAAGAGAATCTCGACTGGGACACGGAACTCCCAGAGCAGCTCAGGGACGAATGGATTTCTTATCAAGAGGAAATTCTCAAACTGTCAGCTCTGAGTCTGCCAAGAAAATTCACACCATTTGATGACGTCAAACAGTTGCAATTGTATGGTTTCTGCGATGCATCACAAGATGCATATGCTGCATGCATCTACGCGAGGTCAATTAACCTCAACGGCGAAGTGAGCTGTCAGCTGATAGCTGCCAAAACAAGAGTCGCTCCGACAAGTCCACTCACAATTCCCAGACTTGAGCTTTGTGGTGCAATTCTCCTCGTCAGACTTCTCAAGAAGGTGCAAAAGGCTCTCTCCATGGAAATTGGGGACATCAGAGTCTTCTCAGACTCAACCATCGTGCTCCACTGGATCAGTGGAGAGGCCAGCCGCTGGAAAACATTCGTTCGCAACAGAGTCATCAAAATCCAATCAGAAATTCCTGCCACATCTTGGGGACATGTCAGATCAGAGGACAACCCAGCAGATCTCGCTTCACGAGGAGTTCAGTCAGATGTTCTGCTGCACAATGACTTCTGGTTCCATGGTCCACAGTGGATTCTTCATGACGTACCACCTCCTTTCATCCAGAAGATCGAACCAAAAGATATCCCAGCGGAAGATCTTGAGGAGATTAAGGTATGTACCCATTTCCATGTCTCTAACCCTTTTTGGAATATCATCGACAGATACTCCTCCCTCACGAGGCTGGTGAGGGCAGTGGGAATCCTCAGAAGGTTCACACAGTTCATCACGAACAAGTACAAGGGACCCTGCCACGTCAATCGTGGCCCTCTCACTGCTGCAGAGCTGGATTCAGCTCGAGAAACCATCATCAAGGCTGTCCAGGCTCAATCATTCGCAGAGGAGATTCAGGAGATATCCCGAGGGAAGGAGAAGAAGGTCTCAAGAGACTCATCTGTTCGCAAATTGCATCCCATCCTAGACGACAGGGGATTGGTACGTGTAGGGGGCAGGATTGAGCGAGCAGAAACGACTTTTGACCACAAACATCCGATTCTCTTGCCATACAAACACCACTTCACGGATTTGGTAGCTCAGCATTTCCATACCACTACACTCCATGGGGGCCCCAAGCTTCTTCTCAATGCCATGAGGATGGAATACTGGCCAATCAACGGAATGAGGGTGGCAAAGAGAATCACAGGACGATGCCTCAACTGCTTCAAGGTCAAGCCCCGAGGTGTAGAACAGCTGATGGCCGATTGTCAAACCAACAGAGTCCGTCAATATCGCCCATTCACACACACGGGAGTTGACTATTGCGGTCCCTTTCTGCTGAAACCTCTCACACGTAAAGGAGCGCCACCCAAGGTGTACATATCCGTGTTCATCTGCCTCACCACAAGGGCCATTCACCTGGAGGTAGCAGGATCCCTCACTTTGGAAGCTTTTTTAGCAGCTATGAGACGTTTCACAGCTAGACGTGGGATTCCATCTCACATCTACTGTGATAATGCCACAAACTTTGTGGGTGGAAGCCGAGAATTGGATCAACTGAAGCAGCAATTCACATCAGAACAAGGACAAAACACACTCATCAATACCACAGCCGAGATGGGGATAAAATTCCATTTTATTCCTCCAGCCAGCCCGACATTTGGAGGGTCTTGGGAGTCGGGAGTGAAGCTGTTCAAAACACATTTTCGCAGAGTGGCAGGAAATGCTTCACTCACTCAAGAGCAAATGAACACCTTGGTGACACAGATCGAGGGTATTCTGAACTCCAGGCCACTCACAGATCTCTCCACTGACCCACGAGACTTCTCTCCACTCACTCCGGGACATCTGCTGATTCTTGGCCCACCAAATGAGACACCACAATTGAATATTCCAGAACCCAGTCTTCTTCACATTCCCAACAATCGTCTTGGACACTGGCAGAGGGTTCAACAGATCGTGCAGCATTTCTGGGCAAGATGGCACAGAGAGTATCTCCACTCACTCCAACCTCGTAACAAGTGGATGAAAGACAATCCTGCAGTAGAAGTGAACGATCTGGTCCTCATCAAACAAGACAATTTGCCTCCTCTGAGATGGCCAACTGGACGTGTGATCAAGGTACATCCGGGAGATGACAATTTGGTTAGGGTAGTTAGCCTCCAGACGCCTCTTGGGATCACTCAACGCGCTCTGTCCAAGATTTGCCCCCTACCAAAGGAAACATCGATGGAAAACTTGAAATCTCTCATCGTGATTTCACCCAGCCAGGATGTTATCGCTCATGCGACAACAGAGCCGCGATGCGGGAAGTGAGAGAATCACTTTTTGGGAAATTTCCCCCTCTACTCCACACATACATGGACGACAGAATTTCCCATTGTGTCTTCCCCATCTATCTCTCTCTACGACATCATCCGCCATCATTCGACCACGATTCATCGCGCTCTCTAAGAATTTATTATTATCCGAGTCATCTATTACGTTTATTGTCAAATTTAAGTAAATTTAGTTTCATAGTATCCAGTGAATTAAAGTAGTCAGTAAATAAAGTTGAGTTTATCAAGAAATCAGCGTTTTTAGTGGACAAGAATTTGGCGTCTGCGGAAGGGCTCAATTTTTGCACTTCGAGCCCCATCTAATTGTCTCTCAATCACCTTTCAGGTATACAGTCCAGATCAAGCAATAGTGACGCAGGCATCCAATTATTCATACAACATTCATTCATTTACATACAGGTACGCCACAATCATTCACACTAACTCACGCACGAGACAGAACATTCACGCAGCGTTCATTCTTTACATTCAGGTAACATACAATACCATAAACTGGCACTTCGAGCCCCATCTAATTGTCTCTCAATCACCTTTCAGGTATACAGTCCAGATCAAGCAATAGTGACGCAGGCATCCAATTATTCATACAACATTCATTCATTTACATACAGGTACGCCACAATCATTCACACTAACTCACGCACGAGACAGAACATTCACGCAGCATTCATTCTTTACATTCAGGTAACATACAATACCAGTGTTCATGAATTCATTGTTTATGTATATTATAATTCATCGATTTTGTACTGTATAATATGTATATAGATTCATTGCCACCACAGGAAATAATTTCGCAAAATTTTTAGTTTTCTAATTAACAGTTTATCTGTTTTAATATGTTCGTGGCTAGAGGTTAAATGATTGGAGATATCGACTTGTGGTTTGATGGATATTATCTAAGGATTAAAGATGAACATTCCCCGTTCATCTGTCTTCGACCCCAATTTATAATTGTTTTGAGTTCAATCTTTTAGGAGGAAGTGGGGCATCTTTGAAAGTGGGGCACTTTTGAAATTGGGATTTTCATCTATTTTTAAATAAAATTGAGCCTAATCGTGATATAATTTGGCTGCACAAACAGACTGAGAAGCTAAATTACACTATAATATGGCTCAGTTTCACTTAAATATAGGAGAAAAATCTTAATTTCAAAGGTGCCCCACTTTCAAAGGTGCCTCACTTCCCACTAACCGAGTGAATAATAGTAAATGAAATCCTAATCGTACCATATTATTATTATGAAGATCCATTGATTGTTCCACAATCTAATTTTTTTTAATTCTCACAACATTATAGATATAACTCAACTTCAATTTGCAAATAACAGCAATAGGAATAAGTGGGGCTCTTTTGCATTGGATACCTTTGAAACTATGGACATTCTTTTTTTCAATTTATAAAAGGAATAGAGTCTTATCATGATTTTTTTTAGGTTCACAGATGGTTTGGTTTGTATAGCTAAATTATTATTATTATTGATCGTATCGAGACACTTTAATTTCTATTACAATGCAATCATTACAATGTGCCCCGTGTTGGAAGAATTGCTGATCGTAGACCGCCCAGGAACGCCTTCCCCGTAGTAAATGCTTCTTCCATGCTTCTGAAGTTTTTTTTGGGCAGAGGCGGTGCATTTTATTACGTATTATATCATAGTGAAAATGTCTTTTTTCCAGACATTCAGTTTCTTGCACCGGGCGGGACTCGAACTCACAGCTGTGAGAGTCGAGTCAGAGATCTCACCGTCCAAGAGCCAACAGTCTTGCCTATTGTGCCACTGAGATCCCTAGTTAAATTATATCATGGTAAAGTCAAGTTCCTTAAAAAAAAATAAGGAAAAAACGAAAAGCCATATTTCAAAGGTACTCAAATTCAAAAATGCCCCACTTCTCCCTTTTTATCTAAAAAAGAGTTCCACTTACCTTTTAATTCGAGAGACATTTAGAATTAAGAGAAAACCTAAGAATTCTTTCCTTCCATCGGGTTTTCCAGGATTGAATATCAAAGTTGACGAATATAATCTGTAGTAAAACAATAATTGAACTTTTATTTATTTTTTATATACAGCGCTTTTAATTGTTATTAGAATATTTAACAGGTACATAAGTCATCAAATACAGTGACAAAGGAAATTCGAGGAATGCTCGAATTCAAGTAATATCAGAGTAACTTAAAGTGACTTTCTAAATCAAAATCAAAATGTAAAATTAATAAAAAAACTAGTATAATGGTTGGCCAATGAACTTTTTGTTTCTTCTAGCGTGGTTAAACTTGGAAAAAAATAGAACAAAACAATAAAAAACTCGTTTTATCAAAGTGCATATCAAAAATTCCTTTTCGAATATATCTATATATAGATATAATTTAAATATATTACCGAGCTATCACACTAGGATTTTTTTTTCAATTTGTAAATTCAATTTAATTTTCAGATGAATTGTTCCTATGCGTTATTTTGCATTAAAAATCATTTGAATTAATAGATTTTCGCTTATTTATTTCAATTCCAATTTTAGATGATATAGGCACCCTCATTTTAGTTGTTTCTTTCTGCAAATGAGGTCCAACTATGCGAATTAGTTCCTCAAATTCTTCAGTAGCTATACGAAGAAAATTGTTGTGTCCAAAAAAATCACCAGTTGCGATATCATCATATATTTTTTCAATGAATCCGTGGGCAGATCTCTCTCGGATCCATTTTCTGGCCCACAATCTCTTCCTTTTACCTTGCGACACATTTTTATTGAACATGTATCCTACATAAAGGAGGAAAATTTTTTCCTCATCACTGGACTCACTAATTTTTCTAATAATGCAACAAAATCACAAATGAGAAAATAAAACAACTGGCAATCTGCGCGGATTTTTTTGAATTTAGCAAATTTCTCGCAAAAATGTGTCCTGGCTATGAAAAATTTCAAGTGGTTCTCGCAATTTTAATGCTCAATTTGCTGAGTTTAATTTAAAATTAAATTGTGAAAAATCCTAGTGCAATAGCACCGTTAGACCTTTAATGGAATCAAATTGAGCCACTTTTTTTAACCCTTTAAGGACGATTGGAACACCGGTGTCCCATAAAGAAAATAATTTTTCCTGACTACCTGAAGTTATTTCTTTCTTATGTTTGTACATAATCACGAAGTAGAAAGATGTAGGAATCTAGGATATTTTTTGCAAATCTCCAGCTATTAGCTATATAAAAAATATTTGAGCTCAAAAATAACGAATTTTCAAATTTTCACGATGGTGCTTGAATTTTTAATATTTCTAATTTTTTTTTAAGCAAAACCTCTTATGGGACTGGAAACCATAATAACTATACATAATATTTTTCAGCAAAGTAAAAATTATAGTTTATTGGTATTTTCAGGAAAGCTTCATAATTTTCATGGGACATATATGACCCAATCGTCCATAAAGGTAAAAACACCGAATCTATCTCTAGTGGATTTTCGAAGATTTGAGGTTAGACTGTTTCATGTTTTTGTTTATGTGTGCGCAAAATAGTTAATTATTCGTGTAATATTGTGTGATATATCAATTAGCTGAGATTTCCCAGTGCAATACTGACTGAAGAAGGTAATATTTTGATAATTTATAAGATACTTCTGCGTATATGTTGTAAATTCATAACCTTTTACTCTTGTACATGACTTCAAAAATGGAAAAAAAAATCATGATCAATGAACCCGAAATCATCCACATATTATGCCCGGAAGATAGCGATGATGCCGACAATCTTGTCCTGAACGAAAGCGACATAATATATTTGGAACAAGGCGTGGATGAAGTGGACTTTGAAGTCTTCGTCGAAAACGCATCAACTCCGGAAGAACTTCCGGATCCACAGCAATGTGCAATTGTACGTCTTAAATTCCCAGAGACAAACAACATTGCACCTACCCATTACCATCAAACATGTTTCGAAGAAAACTAAGGTGCACATGGTGCTATCAGAAAAAAGGATTATAAGACCATTGTGAGGCATGTGACATTTATCTCTGTGTTACCTTACCAATATGCGAAATTAGTTTCAATGAATATCATAAAAATTAAAAATGAAGTAAACAATAATACATTTTTTTCATAAAAATTATTGTTTTTGTGTACAAGCCTTCAAGAGTCTTTGAGACCAAAAATTGAATGAGATTTCTTAAAATAATTTTTGATCGTTTTAATTTTTACTCGTACTCTAATTTTTTTTTATTATTACAAATATATTCAAGTTATTTATCTTTCAAAAATAACAGAGCAAACGAGTAAACTAGTCGTCTAGAAAATTTTGTGCTTTTTTACCTTTAAGGACGATTGGGTCATATATGACCCATAGTTTTCCAGGACTCCTATGGATAAGAAAATTTCTTTTTAACCGTAAATCTCTTATTTAGGCTAAAATATCGAGGGAAACTTGATTTCGCTGAATTTCGCTCAGCGGAAAGCTTCTCGTCCTTAAAGGGTTAAATCACTAGAGAAAACTTTAGTTTTTATAAAGTTATTAAAACTGTTAAACAGTACATGCCCAAAACCAGTTCAATCAAAAATTTGGTTATAGATTATCTTTTGATCTTTATTGCCTTTGGAACATCTTTTATATCAAAACATCATGAAATCAAAATTTATATCCCTGTTTTTCAAACATTTTGCATGTTCAATTAATCCATTCGTAATCAAATTTAAATTGAATTTGTTACGATGCTCACAAGAAACTATTGGAAAAAAATTGGATAGACATATGAAATACGATTGGAAATTTTGTTTTAATGAAATTTTCTTGATCCAAAGGGTGTTCAGGAGACATAAAGAGTCAAATCGGAATTGTAGAGAGCGTCAGACACTGAATGTTTTAGATCCAATTAAAGAGTTTCTTAGAAGGATTGCATTGATCTACAAATGGCTAACATGGTTCGCATGACACTTCCAACTGAATTTCCCTTCTAAAATTTTCCCACTTTTCCCATACCTTTAAGAATTGGTGTATAACTTGCGTGTTCCATCAAACTTTAGGTGCATTTGGAATGTTTTCCAAAACTTTTCACGTATAGCACTTTAATCACTTTCACGTTGAATTAGAATCAAGTCCCGGCATGTTGTCTGGCGAGTTGGTTTGCAGTTGGAGCACCAGTTCCAAAATTAATTTATGACACTTCTTTTTCCCTCCCATACATATTTCCACCCACCGCACTTCCGTATTTCGTCATAATTTTTCACGAGAATTTCTCAAACATTGAGGGAGAAAAAAACATATATTTAATAAACAGTGACTGAGATTGTTGAGTGTCTCAGTTTATTATGGAATGTAGCACGATGAAATTGTGTGTGATTTTGTGTCTCGCGGGAAATGGATTTTTTTTAGTCGTGGGAGAGTCTTCCTGTGTCCCCCCGTCCCTCCTTGAAATTAGACAGTACCCCAAATTTTGTAGATTGAAGAAATTTCTTGGAGGTAGGGTTTTTTTGGACGTATTTTATTGGTGTATTTACCCAAAAACAGCCTAAAGACATTTCACAATTTTTATTTTTCAGCCTCTCCAGAAAAAATACTTTAACATTCTATGAAAATTGTATTTTTCGCCAACGGAGACAAATCAAGAGGGTATGGGTACTTTCCGAAAAAAAAGGGCAGAGTGTCAAGTCCTTGCTTGAAGAGGAGAAACAGTCACCAATCTAATTGTCTGCTCGTCCCCGACTCACCATTATCGGGGATCTCATTTGGAAAAACAACAAGAACCCGACGATTTCGAGACACCCTCATAACTTTCAAGGGCTCGACAATAAATAAGCTCCCTTTTTGAGAGCCAAGCATTAATAATTCCAAGGATTTCGGCTCTCCTCCACGAGTGTCTGTGTGTCAAGACTGTTTCGTGAATTGTTAAAGCCAAATGTCTCAAAATGCAAGCCAGAAAATCCACTTATACGGGATTTTAAATTTTCCACACCCGAAAATAGATGAGAAAGACGAATGAAAGCATGTAACATACAAGAGCACTCTTTTTCTGATCCTATACAATTGCTTGGGAGTCAAATTGGCTATTTGGGGAATATTTTTTCGAGGAGAAAGATGTGTTTTTGCCTCAAGTCGTCACCTGTTTCTTGCTTTCAAAAGAGGCGAAGTTCTTCATTCAACACTCTCACTGTGGGCCAAAAAAATCCTGAAACGATTATTGCAATTGAAGGGAACCTCTAAATGTCTCCTTTTATTCTTGTCCTTTGCACTCTTTTCAAGAGGTTGATCACTAATACAAATTCTGGTGAAGAAAAATAATTTCATAAATTAAAATAATAATCAAGAAAATTAAAATAATAATAATGCTGCCAAGTAATGACCAGCGTACAATAACTATTGCTTGTAAACATGTTTTTGATATTTCAATGAGAGTGAGTGAGATCTTGATCTAGTCATCTCGCTCACTCTCATAGAAAATTTTGAAAACATGTTTACAAACAAAAGTTATTGTACGTTGAGAATAATGTCCAACGCGCAATAAATTTTGTTTGTAAACATATTTTCAAAATTCCCTATGAGAGAGAGAGCGATATGACAATATCTCGCTTTAATTCACTCTCATTGAAATGTCAAAAATATATTTACAAATAAAAGTTATTGTGCGCTGGACATAAACCTCACTCATTCTCATTGAAATATAAAAAAACATGTTTACTAAAAAAATTGTTGTGCGTTGGGCGTAATATTTCGATAAAAAACTTAATAAAAATAAATAAATGTTATACCCGAACGTCATGTCGGACGTCCATCAAATTTAAATAACCATAAAGCTCGATGTCAGGATTCCTAACTAACTCGAGAACAAACCTCTCAAGAGTATAGCAGTTCTAAATCAACTTGGAATTGTATGGATAAGACCTGCCATATGAATTGGGTTCACAGCCGGTGTTTGAAAAATTCCAAGATCGGTTTCAAAAGATAAACAAAAGACAATTTGACATTTTGGCAATTCTGCTAGGTGGCTTATGAGAGTTTTATTCTCAAAAAGTGTCTTGGCTAAAAGATATATTCCGAAAAATTTAAATAAATTTTGAAACAAAAAATTCACGAAAGTTATTGTTTTTTTTTTAACCACAATAATTAGCAGTCAAAGAGATACTCATAGTGATTATGAAGATATTTAATAATTTGACAGATAAAAAGTGAATAGGGGAGACTGGGGCAAAAAGTCACAAAACGGATATTTTTTCACAAGCTGCTCGAGCGCTTCAAAAATTTCTAATTAGCGCAGTTTTATAGGAGATTTACCGCTGTACAACTTTGTGAAAGTAATATTCCTCTATTTTGTAAGGAAATACGTTTATCGAGCCGATTTCTAAAAGGTAGTTTTGTGAAAATTCTCAAAAATGCTGGGGCAAATAGTATCAGACATGGGGTATTGTCATATTTTGATTCGCTTCATTACGGGCTTCCGTAACTTTGAAAAAATACCTAGAGGACATATTTCCATAGAAAATTTATTCATCTACAGCTTTATAAAACTGCGTTTTCTCTGCGAGAAAAGTGAGAAACCAAACAGGCGCTTTTCAAGCTATTTTAGAAAAAAAAACACAAAAGACTGCAAATCGTTTGACCAATACAAACAACAAGAGGCGACACATAGCATTGACGTTTCTTTTCACTGTAGGACATCAGAAATTGCTTCGCTTTTTATTACTCTTTGCTCTACACATTTTGTTACTTTTTACCCCAAGTGGACATTTTTAATAAAAGGATTTCTGAAGAAAAGAACCTTTGGGAAATTCTAAAATAGATAGCGGATTCGTATTCAAAGAATCCAAATTATTTAGAAAATATTCACCAGTGCATCAAATTTGGAAAATAAGTAGGTAATGATTGTTATCTTCTGCAAGGAAAATATTTAAAAACAAGGGCTAAAAATTTCGATATTTTTTATTTTCTAAATTCCTTCTTCGAATTTTAAGAAACTTACGACATTGAAGAAGGTCTATGGAGGCTATCTATAGAAAAAAAATTGAGCCGCTATCTTTTTTACCTTGGAAAATATTGAATTTTGAATTTTTCGATTTGTGACTTTTTGCCCTAGTCTCCCCTACTGACTCATGCTGGCACTCGAGACATTTCGAAATTCGGCAAAGAAACCTATCTTTGAATGTTTTTTTTGCTTCAGTAAATTTCGACTGTGAGTACTCGAAATATATGTCAATATTTACTTATTGTAGAGAAAGTTAAAGCAATGAGACTTATAATAATTTTCTTCCATTATATTTCACTCATAATAAATTGAGCAGTTGCTTGGACAGCTTTTTAACACTAAACCTACCGACCGCTTTTGGTCGATTTTCCTAGCGTGCTAGGTCAAAAGACAGACCGCGATTAGGTAGGATACTCCACAATTTTTTCTTGGAAAAGAGGAAAAAATTAAAATATAAAAACTGAAAAATATTACATGCATATATTAAGAAATTTATAAAGTTTTATAGTGACTTTGTACCATTTAAATATGTGTTAATTTTAAAAGGCTTTTAAACCGTTCAATTTAACCGGTCTTGGTAGGTTTAGTGTTAATTTAGTAATTCAAAAGTTTTCGATATCGAAAAAAACAAAACTTTGAAAGTTTCTCAAATATTGGTGAAAGCCATCAATCGCTATTTTCTCAAGAGTAGTCTAGTTCAGACACTTGAGCATAAAGATAAAACTCATTGTGTAAGAGTATGATTCTAACAGCCCCCATACATTTTTTCCTGAAACGTAGGCCCTCAATATATAGAATCCAGACCGCTTAATTGCGTCTGACAGAAGGTTTCGAGGATTTTTCTGTGAACTTCTATATGAATAGGGACGAATCCGGTCCGGGGCCTATGCAATCGTGTGGTGTATAAGCCTTACCGAGAGGTAAGTGTCATCAAGCAAATACGTCTCAATAGAGTCCAATGGATTTGTTATCTGGTTCGCAAGGATGGGAACGACTTGAGCTTTATGCTTCGACGAAATAAAGCCAAACCAGACTCTGATGGACCGACAGCGAGAATTTAGAATATTAGCTGAATCAGCTAATCCGATGAAATTGAGTCCATAAGGCCCTTCTTCTCCGCCGATCTAACCGAATCCAATAATAATAAATAACAAAACAATAGACATCCTAATTTATTAGAGATACTGAATTGGGGATCAATGGTGTCTAAAAGGTTCCTGAGTCAGGCCAAGTCAAACAACTGGGTAAACCACCGTTGAAAAAAATTCATAATTTTTCACAATATTAGACGAAAACTTAGTTTGAATATTCGTAATTCAATTTCAATGTTTCTAACATCAACGAAATTTCGGAAAAGCAAGGCTTTTAGTGAGCAAATTGTGATTTTAACAAAAAAAAAATTACCTAAATTGCAAAACCATTATTCGAATGTTTTTCTCTTTACAAATAGATAGATGATTTTAAGTATTTTGTGTCCTTGCTGGGCCGGAAATTTGGTAGGTATATTAGCAATTGGCAGTTCTTATTCCAAATTCTTTTTCCTTTCAGCAATTTCACGATTTAGCAGCCCCTTTATATCTCTATTTCCCTTATCCACTAAAATTCTCTATGTCTTATTGACAAAAAAATCCCTTTTTTGTGTCTCAGTCAGGCATCAATTCTCAAAGATTTTTCGGGAGTGTGACTGAGATGCCTTGGTTTTGAAAAGAAACCATCCAGCACGAAGACAGAAAAATGTTGGTGTTAGAAGTTGAGAATGGAGAAAAAAAATTGAAAACAGCTGCTGGTGGAAGATATGCGACCCAAACTAATAAAATATCCACATTTTTTCCTCGCACTCTCTCTGTCGAATTTCTCACATTTGTTGTATTTGAGAAAACTATTCATTTAAGGAAATAGTGGTACTATATTGACTCTCTAGGCTGCACCTTTTTCGAGGCGAGGCAATAATAATTCTTTTCTATACTCTCCTTCCAGAGAGGCAACCATCGCATTTTCTGAAACTGGGAATATGTGTAAAATCTCGAGATAAATCGTCAACAATCATTTTCGGGTGGAGGGTTGTAATAAAATTCCACAGAATTGATATTCTTCAAGATCGATGATTAATGGTGACATGTTTATGCCATTACATTCGCTTCCAGGGAGCCAATTTGTTTGATTCCACTGAAATTTTATTCACTTTCACCTCTTCTTCTCTGCATGTTCTTTAATTAGAATATTTTTCTTCGCATTAAGAATGCCTAATCTGCGACACTTTCTTCCTGATTTACTGTCCACAGTCATAAAATTAATTTATTGCTAGAAATATTACTTAACTTTCGACCATATATCATCGGAATGGTGTTCGGTTAGATAATAAAACTTTGTTCGGTTTGATTGAGATGTCTTGATAAATTTTTCTAGTTTTAGACCAAAATCTATTTTTATTTCTAAAATATTTGGAATATTTTTTTATTTTATATTTTATTTTTTGTTTTTATGCTCATAATAAGTAGGATAGTAGTCTCTTCTTTAAAAACAAATTGAAAAAACGTCCATAGTTGTATCATAATTTCGTATTAGTAGTATAACAGTTTATAACACTTAGCGCTAGTATTATGACAAATTTCTAGTAAACACAGTTTACAGTAAGGTTAATATAATGATATTCGCAATACCACCCTAAATTCTACAATTAAACCTTAATGGCCCTGGCACACCTTTTAGAACAAGAAAATTTCATGTACTCGAAATTCACATCCCTTCCTTTCCTAAAAGCTTTGCATTTGTCTATTCTACTCTTTCTGACTCTTCTTCTTCATTTCAATATCACATCGAATTAAATTTAGTTCAGTCAAATTTTGAGGCAGAAAGAGTGTGACAAACCTACGAAAATCTGTTGAGAAAGAAAGAGATGCGAAATTTAATTTAATGAAATTATACCGAGCTAAAAATGGCCTAATGGCTGCGAAACTCATTTTAGATCAGGAAAGTGTCATCAAATCAAAATTCACATCTCTTTCTTTCCCTCACATTTTGCATGTCTATGTCATTCCTTCACACTTCAAATTCGATTGATCTAAATTGAATTCGTTGTGATGTTAAAAAGAAGAAGAAGAAGAGCGCGAAAGAATGAGATAGACAAATGCGAAGCGTGTGGGAAAGAAAGGGATTTGAATATCGACATCATGCAATTTTCCTGATC
This sequence comes from Phlebotomus papatasi, assembly GCF_024763615.1. NCBI lineage: Eukaryota > Metazoa > Arthropoda > Insecta > Diptera > Psychodidae > Phlebotomus > Phlebotomus papatasi. Next base: position 38,126,958 of record NC_077223.1, read on the forward strand.
TAAAAGGTGTGCTAATGCCATAATAATTTAATGATAATAACGATTATAATCTAAAATGAGAAAAACTTTGCACTAAACAAGTAAAAAAGGAACTGTTCAGGGTTCTTTTGATCATGTTTTAGATCATACTCTGAAAAAAAATGTCTTGTTAAACGAACAAACAGATTTTGTTGAAATTTTGTCAAAAGGATGTTATTCACCAATTTGACAAAACTATTCCTTGCATTTTATATAGAAAAACACCCTTTTGACAAACTTTTAACAAGATCCAGTTGGCCGCCGATTTGACAAAACTTTTCTATATTCTGTATGGAAGAACATCCCTTTTACAAACTTGTCTTGTTAATTTGACAAAACATTTTTTTCAGAGTACTTAGAGTCAAACAGCGGTGAACTCTTAAACTTCAACCTTTAAATTCTTTTTGGAAATTTAAATTGAAGAGATACTTTCAAATCAGTAAAAACTTTTCTTTAAAAGTTATGTCATAATTAGGTAATAATGATATCTATCCAATTTAAATTTTAATTCTAAATCATAACTATAATATTCAACTCCATGCTCTCGGTCAAACTAAAGTGTATGTTTAGAGAAACAAGGTGACTGGAGTAGCAGAGTTGTTAATTTTGGTAATGGAGCGATAAATTTAATTAGTAAGCCGTCAGTGTATGCCGAAAAATTAATTTTCCGGAAGGGACAATTCCTACGCTCCCGTTTTTTTCCACTACAAAGTTAAAGCTGCAAATGCACTCTCCCAAATTTTCCCTTAAATTTACTGCGTCATCCGAGGTCTTAGAGGGGAGAAATGTGTAATTTCTTGAATCATCCCTCAATAGCGAGATATTGCACAACAAATAAAATTATATGATCAATTTCCAACCCTCAATGACCATTGCTTCTTGACTTCCATGATGACGTGGTCGTGTGAAGGCATTTCTCGTGTAAATTGATTTTCTGGAGCTGCAAAAGAATCAGCAGGGAGGATTCGATTTTCGGGAAAGGAACTCCTCGGAATGTCTATAATTTATGAGTGAGCAAAGTCGAATGATATGACTGTCCATAGCATAACTTTTCACAGAGAAAAACTTCCGGCTTTAATGTTTCCGACTCTCCTTTCATAGAATTTTTTTTTCTTTGGCCGACATTTTCCACTGTACTAACACCCGGAAAATTCATATAAATATTTAAAAGCGTGGAAAAAAATTCTAAAGCACTCTCAATTCTAAATAAATACCGTTGACAATATTTTCAGTTTTTTCAACAAATTGTCGAATAGAGAATTAATTTAAAACTTTATATTTAAAAATCATAGTCTTAAGAAAAGATCTGCTAGAAAATAAACTAAAATCCAGTCTAATATTTATAAATTGATTTTTGAAGTATATTATGAAAAGCAAAATAAAGTTAGCTTTTCATAAATTTAGCTTCAGGATTTAAACTCCAGATGAAGTTGAAAATATTTTGCAGAAATACTTCAACTTAGTTATTTATGTCATAAAATGTTTAAAACAATGTCTCAGATTCGATTCAATTCTTGTTAAATTAAATAATTTATGGTAGTAAATATTTGACTTCCTCATTAAACTCTATGCAAAAATTGTTGTAGCCGCACCTCTTTTAAAAGTTATTAGACAATCTTAAATTGAATTGTTATATATTTTTAATAAAAAACACCAGCAGGAAAATTGAATTTATCGTTCAATTTAATGGCTTTTAAAACTAGACCGCGCTTCTTGAGCCTTATATGTAACCAATGTTATTTACAGGAGGGGGGGGGGGGTGGGGTGACATTAGCTCTAAAAAATGCGTCCGGTTTTAGTGTAAATCTTTTCCTGTTTTCGTACACATTTCACAAGATATCTCCAAAACTTTGGGGTCTCCAAATATTTGGGGTTTTTGGTTGGCTATTCTATATTAAATTGGCTTTTATTTTGTTTTTATATTTTTTTCTAATTCATTCTACAATGACAGAAAACAGCTAATAAACTTAAAAGTTTTTTCGGCGCGCTAGAATCATATGGGAAACATAGGAAATGTCATTCCCCTGGTTATTTATATGTTTTAAATGTTTTAAATTTCACTACATATGTACAGTAATTTTTTATTCATTGCATAGGGGAAACTGGAGCACCACCAAACACGGGGTAGTACCAAACACTAATTTTTATTTCTAAACTACCTGAACTATCTCAACCATTTTTTCAGTGGACAAGCATCCCTATAGTGCCTATAAATGTCTATAGGTCTTGTCCCCAGAAATCGAATATCTGATTAAAAAATCGTATTGATTGGTGCTACCCCGTGTTTGGTGGTGCCCCAGTTTCCCCTATTTCAGATTTCACTTTATTCTTATACGAGATATCAGGTAAAATAAAGAAACTTTTAATAGGAACAATGGACTTAAAATAAATCGACTTAAGAAGGAAAATTATTTCCCAAAAATATCACAATTTTTTTTTGTTCTCCGCATCAGACATTCTTAATTTTTCTTTATCCTGACCTGACTCTTTTTAAAAGGTTGTGCAATTGGGTTTGGATTTGAATTAATATCAAAAAGCGTAGTTTGTTTTTTAAAGGGACAAGGCTCTTTAAGCTTGGTCTCTACACGTTTTAATGATTGAACTGTTGTATATAAGTAAGATACTCCCAGCCCCTACTAATTAGCCAGAAATGCGAATCCTTGTCATATAGAATTGCAAATTATTGATAACATTTGTAAGGATTCTACAATGAATGTTTGGTACTTTCGAAACGTTACTGTCGTCAAGAAGATGACCTCAATAGGCTGACCATCTAGTTCGCAAAGCAGCGGACGGGCCAGCCTGAAAAGTCATTATGGGGAAGACTTTGCGGTTCGAGATTCGAGAAGACGAGGCCGATCCAATCTCCGATAGTCTGACAACATGATCTAGGATAGTAGTTCCGTAGGGATGCCTAATTGGAATACAGTGGCGTATAACAGGCTAGAGTGACGACCAGTCCTGAAGGCTAAAATCAGTAAATGTGTGTAGCGCCTGTTAAGTAAGATATTACAGTGGTACAACTCAAACTATAAGTGTACATTCTTTCAACTTTTTCTTTCCTTATATCTTTTAAAAAATAAAAAAAAAATAGAGAAAGACGGAGCTAGTTTCATGATCACTGAGAAAAAATGGGGGTGCGATTAACTTTTTTTCCTCATAACTTTATCACTTTTTTAGGTGTAAAAATATATCAACATTTTTTAATGTTAAATATACACCTTTTTAAGGGTAAAAATAACATGAAAAAGGGTAACTTTAACCCCTAATACACCTAAGAAGCATAATATATACACCGATTTCGGTTCAATACTGCAGGGTAAAATAAACATTTTCGGAATGTTATTTTAACTTTTTCGGATTTCTCTCAGTGAATGCATTACTTTCAAAAATAAAGAATTTAGAGACGAAAAATACAGTGGGACCTCGATAGAGTCAACCCCCGATAGGGTCAATCTTCAATACAGTCAACAGTTATTTTTTTACTCTACGGACTCCGATAGAGTCAACTTGAACCCAAATTGACTCCGATAGAGTTAACTTTTCCATTATTAGTGAACTAATAATATTGTATGATTTTTTCGAAATTAAAATCAGTGGTTTAGTGTATCAATGTAACGTTTTTAACACAAGAAAAATAATATTATGGTAAAATTTGTACATTAAACGTGTAATAAATTTTCGACAAAATAATTTTGTTTTCGTGATTTTAAGCGTTTTTCCGATTGAAAGTACTCCTATCTTTTCTCTCTTGTCTTAAGATTTTTTAAATTAAGCCCTATGAACCCGTATGATGTATTTTCTTGTAATCACAAAAAAAAACGATTTTGGTGGTGAAGGGGAGTGGTAGGGAGGAAATGAGGGTCATAATAATAATAATCGCCAGGTTGAGTTATTAGGGGGTCATCTGAAGACTTCAAGTAGATATCCCTAACCATTTAGCGCCCATTTTTCAGAATAAGAGGAAAATGAGGAAAATTGGTTTTATTGCTATTTTTGTGAAGTTTAAAGCCATAGTTATCTCATAACGAAAAGAACAACTATTAATCTCTTTTTTCATACAATAAAGGTTTAAAATACATTCTAATTAATAACTTTAATTGTATCAGAATTTTCAACAATTAAATATCTACCGGAGGTGCTCTAAAAATAAGTGAAAAAATAAATCTTTCAGATATCATTTCCTTATCTTAACATCCTGGATGGACTTCAATATGTAGTAGGACTGTTGAGCCTGGAGGAGTTGGAGGGAGAAAGCCCGTCCTGACGAAGACTCTTCTAAGCCAACGGTACCAATCACTGTTCAGTTGGGGTGTAACTTGAGGGGTGCTATAACAACGGCTAACTTCAAGTTACGACATCGCTATAATTCCGCTAGATGGGGATGTGAGTGCTCGGCGAGTTATTACGAAGGCACAATCGAATCGGCTCCTCAGTTGGTCTTCACCAGTGAAGCGAGGAGGACGCCAGATTCGTGGCTCTCTTGGAATGGGCAATGGGGGCTCACTCCCGGAGACAAGCGATGAAGGGTGCTCCAGCATGTTCTGGTGTGAGACCCGTAGCAATCTTGCTACAAATATTATCACATGGAAGTAATGTTCACTTGAGATACTTACTAATAATAAAAACATTTTGTAAAATTATTCCTTAATCTCCAACTTTTGCCCAAACACACGATTTTTATGACCACAGGGTGTAGAATTTATGAGTTAATTAAATAAAACATTCTACTATTGTGTTAAATTTATCAATTACCTTGTACAAACATAAAATAATACCCCTTTATATCAAAATTTCACATTTTAATTGATTTTTTTTCGGACTCCGATAGAGTCACCGAATCCAATGGAGTAAACAGTCCTGGAAATAATTAGTTGACTCTATCGAGGTCCCACTGTAATTATTTAGGAATTGTCCTATGTATATTTTTTTAAATAGTCAATACTCAAAAGAAGCTAACGGAACATATAGTTAGTTTTAACATGGTTAGTCTTTTAGCTAATGAGTACTGAAAAAAGGTCAGCTGCTTTTAACTGCCCACTCTCCCCTAAAAAAATCAAAAAATAAATCTCTTTTTCTGAAAATAAATCTAGGGTTTCAGTTATACCACTGTAAAATTAATAATTAATACTGTAATATTTAACTCATTCTACTCTTCCAATAATTTGACTGAAAAAATTATTTAATAAGTTACTATTATTTATTTACTTAGCATGGCGTGTATGCTATTGATGTTTCTCAAGTTCAAGTTCAAGATTCAAAAGAAAAAAAATTATAATTTTTTTATGACAGGTTAAGATAATATTTTCATCTTCGAGCTTCTTCTCAAATCGTACGAAAGACGTAATTGAAGAAATTGGTATGATGTCTCTTGGAGCATGCACAGCACAGCCCGCCCCAGAAGCGAAGTAAAAAAAAAGCGAAGCTTTGTAATTAGACAACGTTTTTCAGTGTCAACCACATATTCTAGCCCGATGTCTTGAGTGTTGTTGCTCATAATGCCATCATCGGGGGCTGAAGATGGGTGCATTAAGCAGGGCAATTCTCACCCTCTGGATCGCTATTAATTCGTCGACGAGCGCATGGCGTTGAAAACAGCTCCCCAGTCCCAACGTTCAACTTTAAATGTAGATTTCACTGAGCGTGATTTATGATGCCTAAAATGTCTTTTTATGTTATGCTGTATATAGTGGGGTACGGGTTCTTTTTTTTTCCTGTATACCAAACACCCAGCGCCATTGATACAATACACTCACCCAAAATATTGCTCGGAGTGTCGAAAAGTGTGCGAAAGAACCCCTCGCATGAGCACAATTTTTTTTCACCATCAAGGGGGCAACACCATCGAGGGATATTACAGTCAACTGTTAGTTGGATGTGCGACGAATTACAAGACAACCCCTCTGTGTATATGGATGGAAAAAAAGCGAGGACCCTACGTACATATCACAGAATTTCATATAGAGTTAGGGGTATATACGTGTTTATGTTCTTCATTTATGCTCTTACGACTCTCCGCATGGTAACACTTGGAATATGCGGCAAAACATGTGAGAAAAATTCACTCTCACTTGCTCTCACCTCTCAGAATTCTCTCATAAACCACAATCACCTCTCTTTAGTCTCTGTTGTTTACGCTCTAGCTTAGAGCGGAAAACTTTAAAAGGGTTTCTCAGTAAGGTTTCTTAGAAAAATCTTAAAATGGATTTAAATGTACTTCCTTAGTTTATCCTTGAAAACCTCAATGTCAGGTTAATGTGGCCATAAAATGTACGAAAAAAAATTGAGGCAGTTCTAGTGAGAAAAGTTGTCAAAGCCAGGATATAAATCAATAAAATATGAAACAAGAAGTATAATCATGGGGGTTGTAAATTTTCAAGACTCCCTCATAGAGTCTTTTAGTTCCTATTTTCTTTTGTTACAGAGTGCACACAATGAGATTTTTGTCAATAATGTCCTTGTAAGGCATTGAAACTTTAAGGATAAATGAGTATTTTAAGGTACCATTTTCATCTCAGGCGTTCTTCGGAAATAGTCGAAGTAAACACATTCAGATGTTATAGTTACAATGATTAGATTCCAAGGTTCTATTTAATAAAAAAAAGATATTTTCAAGGATAAAATGATTCAGGAAAATCATTCTTTAATTCAGATTCAGAATAATAAAATAGTTTATATCGCTTACTAATTCGATTTAGGGAGAAGTGGGGTACCTTTGAATTGAAGCAACTTTCTCACTTATTTTCAAATGAAACTGGATCATATCATGATATAATTTGGCTTCACAAACCAGTTGTTTTGCTAAATTACATTATGATAACGCTCCTGTCCATTTCAAAACAGGAGAAAAAAGCCCAATTTCAAAGTCAGCCCATTTAACCCTACACTGGTTTTGAATTTCGATTATATATGAAACACATAACCGATGAATAAACTTATAGAAAATTTCATCACAAATATAATAACTACAATAATTTAAATTTAAATTCGATTAAGAATAAGGAAAATTATTTTAAAGAAATCTTTGATTTCTTAACAATTTAATAATATAGTTAATTTTAAATATGATACTAAGACATTTAGCATTTTATCATTAAAACCTTTGAGTTTTGTTTTTTTTTTAATAAATATAGTTAAATAAATAATTTAACTTCACTACGCACAAATGATCATAAAAAGATTTGGCAAAGCAGCCTATTTTTACGAAATTTATTCTGTCTCTTGACTTACTTGCTGAACCTTAGTAGTTTTTACGGGGGATCTCCGTGGCGCAATAGGCAAAACTGTTGAGTCTTGCTCGGATTCGGATGAGATCTCTCTGACTTGACTCTCACAGTTATATACACTCTCATAGTTTCCAAGAAAAAAAAATATTTATTTAAACGAAACTGCCTTTGAAACTGTGTGTCTCTTAGAGCTTAGAGGCATAATAACAGAGGGTTATGCGTCCACCGCCGTCTTAGCGTTGGTGCCCAACCTACTCCAGAGCCAAATGGTGGAAATGCTCCTTCTCAGGTTGTATAAGCCAGGGAGGAGACAGTACAATATAAATTAAAAACAAAAAAATATGACTAAAGGAAAGAAAAGAAAGGCTGTCAAGGCATTACAAAAGCTTGGATCAATTGCTGTTTTCTCTCTCTTGGTAGTGAATTCCAGAAAGATACCCTCAAAATGAAAAGTGAGTTATGGGGAATGCGGCTCGATGATCTAGGCACGACGAGACAAGAGTACCTAGCGGATGAGGCAGGCATTAAATTTTTATTTTGAGACAAGAAAAATGTGGTATTTAGATTAATAATACTCAAAATATTAAAAAAAATGTCTTATGGATGTGGATCATCTTCGGAAAAATAATGGAATAAAATTTCGACTAGTTGTTTTCGACAAAAGTTTAAGATGATACTGATTAGAACACTGTTACTGCTCAATGATACTTAATTCCGAGACTACGATAAATCTAAATTGTCAAAATTCTCCATTTGTTTCTGTCTTTTATAGCTCTGCGTAGTAAAATTATGTAAAAAACAAAAATTTTTAGGTGAAATTTTCGGTCTAATGAGTTGTATAGAAGATAGTGGACGGAAAAACAGACCTTTCTTGTTTTTTTTCTCTTTAATTCTTCAAAGTGAAGAATTTTCCTTCACTATCTGCTACAAAAATTTTTATATTATTGCCCTTACATGTAGTTGGTTTTCATAAATACTTCCCTGTGATATTAACGTTTTCGATCAATAGTATCTTGATACCACACGACCTTTTTTGTTGACCAATAAATTCATCAAATGTATCACAATATGGCGTAAACTTTACGTAAAATTGCCCTTTATGTTGGAGATAGCTAGGTTTTTCATTAAAATCCTCGAAAATATTGGTATCAAATTGGTAAATTCTTCCGTACTTTCAATAAAAAAAGTCATACTGAGCTTTGATTTTGATCAAATTTTGTCAAAAGGATGTTACTTATCAATTAGACAAAACTTCCCAAGAAGCAAAATAGCTGCCTTATAGAACCAAGTATTAAACAAGTCTTTTAGTGCACTTTTAAAAGACTTAAATAGAGAATTTTCTGTCAAAATTTCTATAGAAGCTTCTAAGATCCTTAATAGTGCACCACTTGACTTATAGGAATCTCAGTGATGGAACCAAGAGCGTTATAAGCAAAAAGAAAGATTTTATTATAGTGCCTTACTTAAGGAATTCTACAAGACTATATTAAGAAGGAATTGTTTCTTGGGTTCTTCTCTTATTTTATATGAAGCAATGATAAACATCCTTTTGACAAACTTTTAACAAGATCTAGTTGGCCGCCGATTTGCCAAAACTTTTTCATAATGAAAAAATATCCTTTTAACAAATTTTTCTTGTGAATTTCACAAGAAATGTTTCAGGGTAAGATTAGGGTAATTTTGACGTCAGTAATTCTTCTAAAGTAAAAATTACTCTTTTCTTACCTTAATTTTTACCAAATTTTTGCAGGTAGGATAATTTTCGTTAATTTTTTTTAACGATGAAAACAACAAAAATATATCCTTTTTGCAGGATTGTACATATTTGTTTATCCTTCGGGTAACTGGAAACTATCATGTATTCTCCCCTTATGTTTTCACATCTCTCTCTCTCTCATGGCTTCCACATGAATGGACGAAGTATGAGAGAGATTGGCTCAAATACTCTTCGTCTTTGGCTCTCTTTGTCGCGTTAAAGAGAGTATTGTGAGGGGTTGAATGACTGTATCGTGGAGCACGATGTTCAGTTTGGTTGTTCGCGCCGTGGCGTATTAATGTTGTTGCTTTCTTTCCGTGACCAGTGTCTCTATCTTCTCTGTGGATTGCTGTAGGGTCGCCCCTTGGCGTCTCCCAAAGCCGTACTTTCGAATAAATAAACAGGCTGTAGTTTAGATAAACCGACGATTGATTTAGGCGACACATGAGTGGGTCTTTCTGGTGAGAAAATGGAGGAGAATCCTCAATTGTGAGCCCGAATTTCAGTTTGGAAATCTTGGTTCAACGCACTGGGAAAATGTTTTTTGTGTACAGGAGGTGGTTTACCGAAATGTAATCAAATACAGACATAAGGTACTTCTGTTATGTGATTAAGAGGATAGGCTTTAAAAAGTGTTCTATCCTAACGAATCCTCAAGTTTCCTATTTTCACAGTGTATCGTGTTTTTCTTTGCTGATTTTCTTTTTGTATGTGGAAAAGTGTGCTCAATTGTACAAAGAGGAGCAATAGGAAATTGCTGTGGGGTTGGTTAACGGTGCGAGAAGAATTGTGAAAAGAGTGCTAAAGGATCCATTAAACAATCCAAAAGTGAATTGTACATTTAGGAAACAGCTAAAAAAAAAGAAATTATGATAATGGTGTGGAAAGAAACCCCTCATGGATAACTCTGTCCTTCATCTTCATCCACTTTCCTTGCACTTTCAACTATAGATTTTTAGCAGTGTGCGAATTCTGCAAGGATCTTACGTAATTCGGAATATTTCTTGTCAACACTTTGGTTTGAGACAGTGCTTCCTCCTCAAGATATCTCACTTCAACATGGATAAACTTAACGCATTGTGCTGTTTGATTTTTCTCATTCTCAACGATTTATGGACATTTGGCGTTGAAGGTAAATTTAACACAAAACCCCCATGAGTCACCCTCTCAACCAAAAAAAAAAAAAACAACTTCCGATCCGAAGGACAAATTCGTCCAAATGCGGATTTTCCCGTGAGACACCCCTAAGCATTCCGTGATAGTTTCGCATAAAGCATTTTCTGCTGAAATTGTGCCACAAAATTCTAAAAGTTTTGCTCAAACTTTCCACCTTTTCGTGGGAGTTTTACTTTTTTCCGTAAACAATAAAATAAAAAATATATAATACAATGAGTATTTTTGGTGGAAAAAGAGCGACAAGCGCTAAGTGCATTTTGAGATGAAAGTGAGTGTCAATATTTGATTATGAAATTGGCCAAATATTTGATAAACATACCTTAAGCTGTCTACACATTATCAAAAAATTCTGTAAAAAATGACATTAAAAAAAGTTCTTTAAAAAAATCGCCTCCAGACTAGTGAATTTTTTTTTAAAAAAACTGGATTTTTTACAGAAATTTGTATAGTGTGTAGGCGATTTTGTAAAAAAACGACCCATTTTTTTAAAAAATCAAGGTTTTTTCTTTAAAAAAATTCTTTTAAAAAAATGCCTCTACACACTGGGACAATTTTTTACAAAACAGTTTTTTAAAGAATTTTTTTAAAAAATCACAGCAACTCGAGACATTTTTCATGAAAATTTGTCATTTGAGTGGTGGAAAAAGTGTGAAAAGTGTTTGTTGGAATTCCCTGGGATAGTTGTTAGTGAATGTTCGTGGAAAATTTTCCAAAATTGCGAAAGTGCAGTGTTTTTCTACAGAAGTTGTTCCCAGTGGAATCAAAGCCAGCTTTGGAGGAACACTTTCGCTGATTTTTCTTTTGACGTTGCCGAAAGTTGTGATGTCTGTGTATTCTTGAAGATTGTTATGGTACAGTAACCTCGTGCACCAAATTAAAACATGAATGGAAAGAAGGAAATTGAAGAATTTTGGAACATGAACCTGGTAAATCAATCAAGACAATAGACCTTTTCAGAGCCACTGAGGAGATCCTAGTACATACAAGAGTCATCCGTAGTTACCACAGCCCATCACTTGAAGCCCCAGAACCACCTCCCATCATTCCTCCTTTTCAACCACGATGGAAATGTTCCCATCCGGAAGCACAAGGATGAGATGGCTACAAACTTTTGCTTCCTCCATGGGACTCCTGCTTGGACAGTAGTGGATAGAGGGAGAAGGCTTTAATGTACACCGGATAACCAATAAAAGATTTCGGATTGGAAACCAAGATATGAGAATTTATTTTTCATAAAATTTATCATAATTATCACCAGTGTCCGGAATCAAATCAGTGTCATCCAGTATCCGGAATCAAATTTGTAGAGTTGCACTGGATCAATTTTTGCAGGAATTTTGGTGAAGCACTTTCTAATTATTCCTCAAAGTCCTTCCCCTCATCCACTATCATGCTCTTCCAATTGTAGTCCTGAATTTTTTGCAGGAATAGCTTTGCAATAAAATCAGCGAGTTTTTTTTTAGCATATTCATAGTACTTACGTCAATGTTCTTGGTTACAAATACTCCTGTTCATCCAAACGTATCCATAAGTTTTCCTGAAGTCCTGAAGCTTTTCCAGAAAGAGCTGCTGATCAATGGAATCTAGGATCTTTTGAGCTGCACACCTTCTTCTCCACTCTACCCATTGTTCCTGGTAACAAATTTGTCCTTCCGAGTAATTTCTGCGGTTCTTCTGATGAGCATGTCTTGGTTTCCAGATTATCGCAAAGAAAAACAATTTCTGTACATAAATAACTGCGATAGTCACACAAAATTTTTAGGGAAAAACAACATTTTGAGGTTATGTTCACACACTCCGGAATATTGATTCCACTGGGAACAACTTCTGTAGAAAAACACTGCACTTTTGCAATTTTGGAAAATTTTCCACGAACATTCACTAACAACTATCCCAGGGAATTCCAACAAACACTTTTCACACTTTTTCCACCACTCAAATGACAAATTTTCATGAAAAATAATCCCAAGCGAAATGCTGAGAGTAATCTGTCAGAAATTTTTTACAAAAATTAAGTCTAGTGTGGAGGCATTTTTTTTAAATTTTTTTTTTAAAAAACAGTTTTTTTTAAAAAAATTTTTAAAAATTTTTTTAAAGAATTTTTTTAAAAAATGCTCATAATGTGTAGACAGCTTTAGACTTGACGATGTTGCCTCAACACGTGGAATTTTGAGCGGAGGACGGAAAAGAGAATTATTTTTTAAATGTTAGAAAATATCTGAAGAGATAAAAATGTTGGAAAGTAAACGCGCGTAAAGAAGAATGTAGTTTTCCTCCTTCCTATGTGTTCTTTTTCATTAAACTTATCATTTAGGTAAAGCTCCTTAAACATTATTTTAACAGCTGTTTATTGTAGCTCATTGTTAACACCTTCTTGTGGGGGCGTGGTCTATTTTTTTGGTGAATTGAAGTTTCTTTTGTACATTAATTTTTATAAGTACACGAAATTCGAAACTTTCCTAGTTGATTTCTAAAAGGACATAGGGGAAAGTTCTCTGCCTTTGAACGCGGCAGCCTTTGAATGTTTCATTTTTTCTCTTATTTCCCAAAGCGAAAATTCTTTTTTATGAACTATATTAATACTATTAACTATTTCCTATTAACTTCTATTAACAAAATGGAATTTTAGCTTTGGAAAATAAGAGAAAAATTGAAGCATTCAAAGGCTGCCGCATTCAAAGACAGGCCACATTCCCCTAAATTAAAATAATTAGGGGAAGATTTTCAGGCTCCGCACAAACTATGGCTTCGAACACTTTATATTTTTACCATATTCATTTAATAAATCTGGCTTGAGGGGAAAGTGTCCATGCTTTGTGCGATCCCAAGCTTCCTAATTAGGGGAGATTGGGGCAAATTTAGTCACGAATGCCATTAGACACTGGGATGTTGTAGTTTGCCTTAGAAAGAATATTGAGGAAACAATAATTTTATCAAAATAAACAATTTCCTTCCTATTCTTTAAAATATTTATAAACTTGTTACAAACATTTTTTGTCAATTATACGTAATGAAAAATTTCATTTGCTGACTCATTTTACCCCTGTCTCCCCTAATTTTTTCCAATATTTCTGAATAAATTTCACACCGCAATATATTTTAAAAACTTTCCGCTAGGTTTTACAATATGGGTGCGAATTTCTGGTTTCAAATTTTCTGAGAAACAGGAAAAATTTAGTCATTACATAGTTTGGGATCGTACAAAGCATGGGAACTTTCCCCTATCTATGGTTAATATATTTTAATAGTTTGATTTAAATCACACATTTACTGAGTAAATTAGATCAGATTCATTAGCAGAATATGATAAAATTATGAAGTGTTCGAAGGCAGAGTATGACCCAAGCAGCAATTTTTTCTTAAAATAGTATTGTAGAATTCCCTAAGAAAGGCACTATAGAACCAAAAATCTATTTATTTACTTATAATGCTCTTGGTTCCATCACTGAGATTACTATGAGTAAAGTGGCGCATTCTTAAGGATCTTAGGAGCTGCTATGGGAATTTCAACAGAAAATTTCCACTTTAAGTCTTTTAAAAGTGTACTAAAAGACTTGTCTAATACTTGGTTCTATAAGGCTGCTATTTTGCTTCTTGGGGAGTGACGCCTAAAATCCTTCCCTTACAGTTACGCTTTACTTACGTTGAAAATTTCAGATGAAAATTGCGATATTTTGAGTAATTATATCTGGAGCTTGCTTTAAAGAAAAGACATTCGAAGATCGGTTTTGTAAGACACGGACAATCCGTCCTAACTTTTCATTTCGTTTGCATGGTGACTGAAACATTCTCTATTCGAATTTTGAAGTATCTCCGTGCAGTCTTTATTTTGTTGTGAGGAAATCAAAAGAACGGAACACGGAACTCATAATATTCTTGTTGCATTATAATTCCCCTTAATGTCATTGAATACTTTTCTAACAGCTTTTTTGCGTGGGATTTTATAAATTTTCCAAACCTTGTGCGAAAATTTTGTTTGAAAACTCGAAATAGAGTTTGAATTCTCCAAGCATTAACAACTCTTTTTGCATGATGGAGTTCCATTTTCCTTTTAGCCAAGACAGATTTAGGAATATTGGAGTATCAGACTTTAGCTGTGAATGAACTGAATAAAGGAAATTTGTGATTTCTGTGAATAATTTAGTAAAAATACAAAAATTCGAATCTACTTTCGCGTATATCAATTAAATATATTGTGCAAAGTTTACAGAGCCGTCATTAATATTATTATTATTATTACTTTATTTAATCACAAGAATAGGGGCATCCCTTTTACAATTGTGATACTGAAAAAAATCAGAAAAAGAGAAACATAAAAAAATAGAGAATGACAAGAATTTAAAATTAAGAAAGTTCAAGAAACAAATTAGATGCTTCTAGGATTCAACCTGAAGATAGAAATTACGAATAGCAGCCGCAGAAATACGGCAATCAATCGGGAGAGAATTAAACAGAATGACGCCTTTTACAAAAAGTGACCGATAGAGGCAGTCATCTTGAACTTTAGGCACTATAAATCCTCGAACCCTGGCAGAACTCCCCCTAACCAGAAGACACGACAGGTACCCAGGATATCCAGAAATCATTACTTAATAATTATGTCTACAAATTGGCGACTGCCACAGTTGATCCTTGAAATACTTCAAAATTCGAACATCAAGTATGAAATATCTTTTTTTTTCGATTTTAAAAGCAATAATCGATTTATTTTCTCTTCCTTCAGAAGTTGATCTTGTCTAATGGTGCTATTCCTATATAAAATGAGACTGTTTTTTTAGACATTTACTGTTCTCAACTGCTTCTACATAATCGACTTTTCTTTGTATTGGCGCCTGTTACGGCTGTTTGGTGGTTTTAGAACACGGAGAGAACTTGGGCAAACAGTAGAGACAGAAACCAAACAAAGAAATGTCGATAATGCAGAAGCACTTGAAAACATCTATTACACTGTGCAACAATTTTAAACTTTTTTTGTCCCTGGGTTCTCATGCTATTTTTTCTATTGCTAGGGTCAAATGATTTACGAAAATACTTATCATTTTGATTTCATTTAGTTTTTGCGCCTGGAATCTAGGCAAAACCGTTTTTGCCGTTTTTTGATACTTGGGTACCTATATCTCCGATTCTGCTGAACCGATTTATTTCTTAATATGGGGACATTTGTTCTTCTTTACATGCCCGATAATCCTTTAGACTGATGGAGTTCGTACAACTGACACTAGGGGCGCTGTAGTCTCATATATGTCAGAAAACATGGAAAAATCGAACTTTTTAGCAACTTTAATCAAAAATATGTCGAAAACTAGGACTGTCCCCAAAAATCTGTTTAATGAGTTTGATAGAGAATTTTATTAGCTATATTTTCATCTACAGTGGGTGTCAAAAGTTTGTTACGGCTTGTATTTTCAGGAAACCAAGTGGAAAAAAGATAGAAAAAAATACTTTTTAAAATTTTTCTTTTTGCAAATTGGTTGCCTGTCATCCGTAGATCTTATATATGTATTTTATAAATTATTATAAATCTTATTTCATATGAAAAATAATTGTTTACCAAATGTTGATTATTTTTTTTGCGTCAAAAGTTTGTTACGTCTATTGGAAAAGTACCTCAAAAAGATGAAATGCGTGCGACTAACATCTTTTAATCCAGTTATATTTTAAAGTTATGTCATTTAATAAGAAAATAGTACATTCGCACTTTTTTAAAATTTTCAATGGTCAATATATGCATATAAACAAAATGATAAATAATAAGAAATAAAATGTTTTTTTGTTAATTTAAAATTTAGGCCAAAATAGCAAGTTACAAAAACTTAAAAGAAGAGAAATTGTTCAGAAACACTCCCGAAATGAATCTGCGTCATAAATTTTCGGTATGGATGGAAAATCTCTACAGGATGCACATAAAATCGCCAAAATTCATTGTGATAAAATATAAGTACATGTGGAAAATGCTACTGGCCAGACCCAGGGTTTGACTCAGATGGTTTATAACTGCATTGTAAGTATCTCTGATAGTGACCCCATGATATCTGTTCCAAAAATTCAGAGTCAGTTGGTTACCGAAGGCATACAGGTCACTACTGTTACAAAAGTCAATATGAAATTCCAAAAGATCGTGAGAATGTTTGACTGGCCCTTAAAATTTCACGGGTATGCAAGACTAATGTGGTTAAAATGTTGCAAATTAACTTTTTAACGTGTTTTAAGTAGAAATACAACTTTTTAGTCATATTGGACTTGCTTACCCATGAAATCCCGTAAGTCAGTCAACCATTCTCGACATTTTTTTCAATTTCATCTTGATTTTTGTAATAGTAGCGACCTGTATGCCTTCGGTAATCAACTGACTCTGAATTTATGGAACAGATATCATGGGGTCACTATCAGAGATACTTATAATACAGTTATAAACCATCTGAATCAAACCCTGGGTCTGGCCAGTAGTGTTTTCCACATATACTTATATTTTATCACAATGAATTTTGGCGATTTTATGTACATCCTGTAGGGATTTTCCATCCATACCGAAAATTTATGACGCAGATTCATTCCGGGAGTGTTTCTGAACAATTTCTTTTCTTTTAAATTTTTGTAACTTGCTATTTTGGCCCAAATTTTAAATTAACAAAAAAACATTTTATTTCTTATTATTTATCATTTTGTTTATATGCATATATTGACCATTGAAAATTTTAAAAAAGTGCGAATGTACTATTTTCTTATTAAATGACATAACTTTAAAATATAACTGGATTAAAAGATGTTAGTCGCACGCATTTCATCTTTTTGAGGTACTTTTCCAATAGACGTAACAAACTTTTGACGCAAAAAAAATAATCAACATTTGGTAAACAATTATTTTTCATATGAAATAAGATTTATAATAATTTATAAAATACATATATAAGATCTACGGATGACAGGCAACCAATTTGCAAAAAGAAAAATTTTAAAAAGTATTTTTTCTATCTTTTATTCCACCTGGTTTTCCAAACATACAAGCCGTAACAAACTTTTGACACCCACTGTATGTGCAACTTTTCTCTCAGATTGTTTTTTAACCTCGAAATTGAGGTTCAAACGAAAATCGAGCACTTAGCCAACTAGAGAAAACCTTCACAATTTCGGAGTTTTTTGTCTTTCACTCATTTGAAATAGCAGGGATATTCCATAATTCTAAATAAAATTCTGCTCAAAATTACCCCGTTGTGCCCTATGCCTATTTGGAAACCCTCCAAATTTTGTTTCCTCAGTCTTCTACTTATGCTAAAAATCTGCAATTGATTTAATTATTTTATATTTGTGACTTAGGGCTTTATATTTGCGAAGTAAAGTACATTTTTCACCCCAATTTCCAAGTTTATAAGTATTTTTTTAATGGTTTAAAATAACTATTCAAAATTTGATAACCATTTCCATTTGTTATCAGTTCTAGCTTCAATTCAGCTACGTAACCTCACTTTATGCTTTACGAATAAATACAATATTTCACAGTAAAAAACGATTTAATCTATTATTAGTTCAAACTTGTATACAAAACCGATAAAACCCACAGATCTCAAACGTATATTCTTGGTTTATAATTTCCTGTTCACTATTTCAGTTCAAGAATCGTCAAACCCTCAATTACTGTGATTACATAACCTCAATAATTCCACAATAAACCCGAAAATGCTTATTTTGTGCACAAATTTCTCACTGTGTATGGGGCAAACAAGCAGAATTACAGTGAAGAACCTACAAAGTCACCGCATTTACTCAAACTCCCCTTCTTGACTTTAATTGTGGGCGCTTTAAGAAAATTGCTACCCTTGAGAAAGCTCCATTGTGAATCGATCCAAACTTCCGTCAATCCTCAAAGTGAATTCAAAGAGTATGCAATATTTATTTGAGATGGGGTGCTTGCCTCATATGAATTTTCCCCAATTTTACGCTTTGAAGTCAGTTTTCAGCAATAAAATTTCTTCAAAATTGTTTGAGGAGTTTTGAGGGAAAATTTGTGCAAATGTAAGGTATAATTAGGACCTTAATTTTCCCTTATGCAGTTTGAAACAATAAGTTTTTCTATTACAGTCATATTTTTTTTAAGCTTATGTAGTTGAGTATTGATTAAATTTCTTAAAATTTCCAGGAAGCTTTTCATAAATCATAAACAGAATTTTGCTTGTCAATATTTTTTCTTTGAATTGTCTTCAACAAAAGTTCTCTTTTAACAAATTTATGATGAAAATGGTAAGAAAAGCTCAATGCTTTTTTAGGATTTTTTTTTTCTTCAAATTAGAAATTATTCATGAAGAAAAATATATCTAAGGTCGAAAAGAATTTGAAGTAGGGGCAACTGGAAAATCTCTTTCATCTTTAGTAAAGTCTTATACCAAAATAAATATCTGAAAGGACAATTTTAATGCTATTTTTGTTTAGAGTTCCATTTTTTTTAGTCCAATAAATATGTAAATTTTTGTTCCATCGTTATTTCAATTTTATTTTCCGGTGCTGCCAAAAGCCCATATTCAGGAAAATCATCCACTCAATTGACGTGTAAAAGCATCTACGTGATGCTTTTGGTTCTCAATTCCAATAGCGTGGTAGGCTTAAAATCCATCCTCGATATGTGACACGTTTTTTTAGAATTGCCTTTTGATGCTTTTAACACAACACGATACAAGTGGGCTCCCAAATGGATCTCCTTTTCAAAGGTATACTCTATGACGTCATTGGCAGGAACATCCCCTATATCCCTTTCAAATCAATTACTATAGGAGGAATTGACAAGAATTTACCAAGGAGATGAATGGGATTCATTAGAAAGTATGCGTGTGAGAAAAATCAACACAAATGGAATATTTGCACAATTATTGAGGACACGTGCCGGGGATTCCGAGTCTGCGGACCCCGAAGACACACGTTGAACCATTAGTTGTTTTATTACACATTTTCCATTGCCATTTTCTGTTGTTGCCATTGAACACTCATAAATCACAACCGTCAACATAATTTAGCATTCCAACAATGCGGGGACTTTTCTCCTTTTGCCTGCGGTTTTTTTTGTTTGACTACAAAAAGAAGATGGAGTGACTTTTTCACTGATTTCCACCACTTTTGGGGGATTTTCTGTGAGCCACGTTTCAAAGGGAAAATATATGAAATCATTTCCTAAAGCCACGAAGAGATTGATTAAAAGTACTGGGCTTTTTGACAAATTCATGTGATTTTAGTCACTGGCACACACTAAAGATGAATATCTGCCATTAAGTTTGGCAATAGACTTAATCGCCAGGAAAATTGATAAGACCTTCGGTGACCGTGAAAGTCGTAACACAAATAGAATACTAATTTTACATTAGCTCAGATCCCTTATGAGCTGAACATAAGTTTAATTATACACAGAAAAAAATATTTTGTAAAATTGTTCGTAAATTTTTGTGAAATCCTATGGCAGACTTACGAAATGCTCGTGAATCGTATAATCCACAAACAAATTCGTAAAATATTGTACTTTTTTTACAAACATTATTCGTAAAATGATCATTTGACGAATATTTTTTGTACTGTTCGTAAATGTTTGTAAACACACAACAAAATATTCGTAAAATTTTGTCATTTGTTCGTATTTGTTCGTAAATTTTTGCCATACAAATAAAAATTTACGAACAAATGACAAAATTTTACGAACATTTACAAACAAATGTTTGTAAAAGTACAAAAAATGTGCATCAAATGATCATTTTACGAACAATGTTTGTGAAAAAAGTACAAAATTTTACGAACTTGTTTGTGGGTTATACGAGTCACGAGCATTTCGTAAGTCCTGCATAGGATTTCACAAACATTTACAAACAATTTTACAAAATATTTTTTTCCGTGTAATTATAATTAAGATAATAACTAACTTTAAAAAAAACCTGGATTTTATACTAAGCCGCCTCGCGGCTTAAGCCGCAAATCTACCTAGAGCATTAGATCTAGAAATTAAAAGTTAAAAAGTAGCATTACATTCTAATGAAAAAAATAGTACATGAACTTCTTTAAAACAATTGAATTTATCGTAATTCAGATTCAGACTGATAGGGGAGACCGGGGTAGAACTAGCCACCAAATGAAATTTTTCATTGCGTATAATTTGTACAAAAAATGTTTGTATGAAGCTGATAAATATTTCAATGAATAGGAAGGGAACTATATATTTAAAATAAATAGTAGTTTCCTCAATATTCCTTCCCAGGTTCACTCAGTCCCGGCATTATGCACTTCGGGATTATGCACCTAACGAGATTATGCACATATAATTATGCAGGTTTGCCTACCATATGGGGGCCAATTTCTGAAATGATTCTTGAAATACGCTTGAATGTATACTATTTTGTGGCGCGGGAAATTTGAAAACACTATGCATGTTTTTCAGAATAAAACTTTAATTTCTTTTGTTAAGGTAAATTTTTTTTTAACTTATTCTAACAATTTATTGAAGAACTCTGTCCAAAGAGTACTGTTTCTTGATGAATTTCTTTTAAACAGTAGAATGGTTTTGCTTTGACTACTTTTGCTTCGCGTAAAATTCGTTCTACGGCCGATTCATTTAAAAGAATTCGCCTGCGGGCCCTGCGGGTATGCAAATTTCCTCGATGCATAAAACCATTGCGCGTTTTTTTCGGTCCCGAAAATGTGCATAATCCTGGGACTGAGTGTAAACTATAAGATACCACTATTTAATACTATACGTGGCTAATCTGCCCCGGTCTCCCCTAATACGTTTCCTTTGGAATAAGCATTAAAATAAATTAGTCAAAATTGAGATTTCTTGGCGTAATTCGTAAGAGCGTTAGCTTTTTGATGGAGACCTCAATAGCTCAATTCTTGCGGTTGTGGGATCGAATCCAAAAACCGAAATTTTTAGGTTAATTATCGGTTTTTATTCTTATTCTCACCTATATGGCCATGAGATTTAGGTAATGACCGAAAGTATAATGCCTTAGACATATTTACGACTTAAGCTGAGAGACGGCTTAACGTGATTTGAATTAAAATACTTATCAGGTTACATTTCCATCAGAGTCTAACTAATCAGTCTCTCGGCTTCAGCCGAGAAACGGCTTAGTTAATGGGAAACCGAGAGGAATTTAGTCAAAGCACTATTTTGATTATTATTACGTTAAGCCGTCCCTCGGCTTAAGTCCTAAGTGTGCCTAGGTCATAAAATCGCGAGTTCAGGCTGCCGAGATGTGGTACCTCAAGGCGATTAAGGAAGTCACTCGTCGAGATCAAAAAAGAAGCGTAGCCGTTAGAGAATAGCTAGGATTAAAGGACTTGCTTCTTCGTGTTGAATGTCAATCATAATCGTACGATGATATGAAGAAAGATTTCTCAGACAAGCTATAGGGGAAAGCTTTGATCGTTCGCACACGCTGCCTTCGAACTCTTCGTATTTCTTCCGTATTCATTTATGAATCTTACCTATGGCTACATATTTCAATAACTGGTCTTAAGTCCCACCTTTCCTGAAAACTTGAGAGTCTAATCCTTTTTTTCCTAGTTTCAGGAAGCAAAAACTAAAAACAGGTCCAAAATTGTAACTTTGATGTGTAACACTTCATACGATTTTGCACAATTAATATCACTTTTCTGAAAAACGAGTATCACAGGAGGTAGCGGGGTTATTAGGGTTAATATTTATGTAAAAACCTATTGGGCTGAAAAAGGCCGCTTTTGTGGGTGGAAGAAATTTCACAAACTTGACTCACATTGATCGATCGCACATAGAAGACATTGCTTCTTCGCACATTTTCCAGGAAACTTCATTTTAGATGCGATCCCTCATATTCACATCTATTGTAATCTACCGATTTGATCCACCACTAATAAGTAAAACTTAAAAATCTTATTGTTGATAAACAAGAGGTAATTTGACTCAATTTCCGTAATTGAGTAATTGTAAAAGCAATTTTGCATTTCTTTGATATAAAAATATTTTTCAAGCATGTACAAACTGAATGTGCAATGACAAAATCACATCTACAATAAGCTCACACTACAACTGGTTTTTTGAGCATACAGTGCCCACTTTGTAATCCGGGTAATTGGGAGGCAGTATGACAGATTTCCGCTTCGTAATCCGGATGGATTTTTTGAATTTGTTCAACGTCTCGAAAATATAATTCAAGTTTTTTTTGTAGAATTAGTATAAAAGTTTTAAAGAAGATTAAAAATACATAATTAGAGAATTCAACTCGTCCTGATTACGGCGATCCGGATTAGAGAGCGGGCACTGTATTTGACATAACCTCATTTTTGTTGTTGTTTTTCACAGAAAAGAAAAAAAAATATCCGTGACAGACTATAGTGAAAGACTCTGAAGCTCAATCTTCAATGATGCACATTCAAACGTTTTTGAGTATATCCGGCTCCGTAGTGAAACAGTGGAATCTTGTGCGGTCTTCTCGCTTGCAGACATTTGGTCAATTTTTAGCTTAAAAAACTTATTGATTATTGTAAATTTGGTGACGGACTTCTCAAGAAAGCATTCATCAGATGTTCAGTTTCCAGGAATGAAATTCCCATGGAATCAAGCAAAAAAGTGGTTTTTAGTGTCATGAAAGCATTTCTTAGAAAAGTTCCAAAAAAAAGTGATATTAAAACGTTTTATTCCTTATAAAAATGGTTTAATCAAGTAGATTAGAGTTCTCTTCAAACAATGATGTGCGACTTTTAGTGTCCGGTGCAAAATTTGCGGTAAAAATAGGATGTTCAATGATGACGTGAATCGTGTGCGAAGATGAAAACTTGATTGAACTTTCGCACAAATCGCCATTAAATTTTCTTTTTCCTCTAGAGGAAAATCTGAGGATTGCCTGGGATTATGTGAGGTGGGATTATGAACCCTATAAGTAAGAGATTTTTTTGGCATAGTTGGAGAATCAATACGATTTGCATGGTAGTTAGAAAAAATCACTGAACTTGAACATCATTTTTATGTGCGAAAGTTCAATGCCTCCCCCTACAAACCATTATAGAGGAGTATCGACCTAGGACAAGATCGCTAGAACAAATTCGAAATCTTGTTAAAGAAGGTCCTGGTATTGTCCCCGCAGAAACTTTCTTTAAGTAGCGAAGGATCGACAGTCGTGGGATGCTAATCTGGCTATCCTAAATCCGCAATCCTGATAGGGATAAGCAGTTCAAAAAAGAATGAAAAATATTAATGAAAAAATGAAACAATTTTCAGTAATATTCTATTTTCCAATCAATTGTAAACTTATACGCATTATTAATCTCCAATTACATTTCGCTTTTGTAAATTTTGGAAAAGGATATCTTTATATTCTATCAAATTATTTATTTGTGTAGTTAATATTGAGAAAATGGCACTGTCCTTTACTCCTGAAATACAATTTACAATTGAATTCACATCGTATTTCGAACAGCAAATATTCGGAATTTTTACGTGCGGCACTGTTCTTCTAGTGCCTTTTCATATAATTTTTTTGCATGTAATTTCTTCTATTTTTTTACAGAACTTTAATTCTGAAGAAGTTAGATGCCTAGACTAGCTCTTATATCATCTTGGTTAAAATTTCAATTGCTTTTTCTAACAATAGACTCAATAATTGTGCAATATTCAAAATTTTCCATTAAAAATAAAAAAAAAACTGGCGTGCGAACTTCAATTGGCTTTACAGTCAAGAAAGTATTACCAAACGAATATCATATCAAAATGATACCTTCTCCAAAATAATAAGTAGTATTTTTGTGTTAAGAGGATATCAATTCCGTCGAATTCCTTTTTAATTAGTTCTAAGCCTGAAAGATCCAAAAAAAAACTCTCAACTGAACCATCATGAGAAATGTCCTGAGCTTGCTGATTGATAGCTTCGATAGAGCATTTGGCTGCAATGCAAACAGGATCCATCGAGAGAAAATTGGGTGTCTTTTCTGAATTTTGATTTTATTGTGAAGATGTGACTAGGCTGCTTAAGAAGTCCTCGAGACTCCCTGTACCTCATCAGCATTCACGGCTCCTTTTTTTTGTCTTCTGCCTCTTCTTTATCCCTTTTGGCGCCTCCAGAGATCGATATCGGGGATGAAGAAGGGTACCTCTTCAAAAGAAAACTTGAGTTGCGACAAATTATAATCATAGTATCTTTGGGAAGATTTCCAAGAGGGACGCGGATCGATGGGGTTGACTGGGTGGTGGCTCTTAACGCGATGAAACCACCCTGAATAAGGAGCAATCCGTGAATTACAAATAAGACTGAGGTTTATAATGTTAAATAGAGAACCCCAAGATGGTGAAGAAAAAAAAAGTAATCGATTTCTTTCCTTTTCCCTACTGCAACCCAAACCATCTACTCTGACATTCTATCCCCAACTTGGAGAAAATCCACATCAGGGAGAAAATGTAAATCCCACAACTATTAAACGAAAAGAAAAGAAGAACCGTATGAGTAAACATCCAATGTATATCAACCACTCAGCCCTTTTCTTTTGCATCCCGAATAGGGGGTGAAATACTCCTTTAGAGTCTTTTCCTCCATGGAAGATTCCACACATCCTATAGTCTTTTCCTCCGTGCACTCTCAAAGGCAACACAGGAGAGGACTCTGTACACTCAGCAATTGGTGTTCTGAATTTTTAATGAATTTGCTTCCTGACTTTCTGTTCCTGCTTCTGCACCTAGCATTTTCATCCTTCACCAGCCATCGCGCACCAATTGATTCACCTCACACATTCGAGTAAATTAAATGGCAAACCCGGTGAATCTCGGTCATTTAAAATTAATAAGGATACTCCAGAGGTGTTTTAATAACCGGATTTATGTTTTTCGGAGATTAAAAAAAAATATCTTAAAGAAATAAATTCTTGTACAATATTTTTTTTTTTAATTTCGATTAAAATCTAATGAGATGTTTTGTCAAAAATCAAACCAAAAAGTAATGCTATTAATTGCACTTTCGTAATTTTCTCTTCCCAATACAAACTAGGAAAATTTTCTTTTGACTCAGTCGGTATTCTATGCTCCAGTGCTCGAGTTGAAATGTTCAAAAAGAGAGATATGGTATAAATAACTTATTCTTGGGTAAATGCTCCAGACTCATACTGTATCAGAAAATTCAATGGAAATGCCAGATAGAAGGCACATATCGTTCCAACAAGAAAAAGTAGTGTGTGTCGAGGCCCAAGGCCTGGCATCTGACATTGTAATGCGATATTTTGGCATTTTATGGCACTAATAATAACATATTCCCATGAGAGGATGCTCGAGGGTGCGCTTTTTGAGAGTCAGACGAACAACAAATTGGGCGATTAGTTATACAAAATGATTGAATTTCATTTCATGATTTTTCAGTCACTTCTTTTTCCTTTTTACTCCACCTTGGGCTTCCTCTTTCTTTTAAATGCCGTCGACCACAGAGAAAAAAATATTCATTTAATTTACATAATAATTCCTTTCCCACTTTTAAATGAGGGAAACCCAACAGGGCAATGTAAGAAATATATAGTGAACGATGGTGAATTGAGAAATTCAGGTTTTATATTATAAAAAAAAGTCCTCTCCTGAAGAAGTTCTCCAGTTAATAGCGCCATTCAAAACAGAAAAAAACACAATAATCCCTATGAATGATATAGAAAATATATTATTTTGACCTTATAACAGCTTAAAAAAAACTTCTTATATTAATTTTATGAATAATAAATGTTAATATTTTTTCTTGAAGATTTTCAATAATCAATTACTTAGAGATTTAAAAACTTTAAAATTTTATTGTAATTACCAAAATTTACATGGATCTGTGGTATGGCCTCTACACACTAGAGAAATTTATGTTCATATTGAAGAGTTTTTCCTACACAAGGATTTTATTGACCAATTCATCTGTGGACATACATCCCCATGGTATCTATGAATGCTTATGGGTTTTATCCTCTGGAGTCTTAAAATTAATGAAAAAATCACAGTGTTTACAACTACCCCTGTTTATTACTGCCCCAGTTCCCCCTATATATGGAGCATATATCTTAACATTCCGATCCGTGGAGCTCTTCCCTTATAAGCTTTTAAGATTTAGTTGAAGTTCAGCATTTCAAAATATTGTTTGCTTTTATAGAAAATTTTCATAAACGAATAATTATAATGAATAATGATAAAATGTTATGTTCGAAAAATATTTAGATATCGAGTTTTCGAAGGTCAAGGTCTAACCACTTTTGAGGCCGTGATTTTCAACCGATTTGCTTAAATTTGGATTTTTTTTTAAACTTGAAATTTCCAACACGACTGCATCGGACTTAATCGGTTATGTGTCGGTAAAGTACCCGCAATAGTAGTCACTGGATTAAAAAAAAAACAAAATCCTATAAAAATCACAAAAAAATTACCCTTCAGAAAATACATTTGTTTTTTTTCATATAGGGTAAGTGCGCCAAATTTCGGCATAGTTGCTTGCAAGCACCAAGGTCTCAAGTTTTAAATGCAATATTATTAATACAAAATTGTATATTTTTATTACTTCTTCTTAAGGAGTGTTGCTTGGAACCTTGTAGACAGTTTATCGTCTTTATTTACTCTAAAATCATTCTTAATACATTTTAAAATAAATAAAAATGTTGACATAGCTTTGGTGCCCTATTTCGGCCACCTTCATTCTCATAGTTCTTTTCCCATCGGGAATTCTTCAAATGTCTTTTTCACATCATGTTGTTTGTCGAAATTACATTTTTTGTTATTCTTTTGCATTTTATAATCTCTAGAGTATGTAAAAACTAAAAATTCACGAAAATTCGAGGAACAAAAAATGCAGCCGGAATTGCAAGCTGGCCGGAATTTGGAATACTTACCTTAAAATTTATCGTATAGGGTAAGGGCTCATAATTTTGGACAGCCTACTTATAAGCATCGATGTTCCAAGTTTGAAGTGCGATATTTTCAATACTAATTGACTTTTTTTGTTACTTTCTTTTCAGAAGGGTTGTTTAGAAACTTGGCTAGGGTTTATTGTCTTTATTTTCACTAAAATTAGTTTTAATACGTTTAAAAATGAATTGATATGTAGAGGTGAATTTGGCTTTTATTTTGGACAACTTGTTTATTAATTTGGCCAACTTGACTGTAAATTTGGACAGCTAAAACGCCTCAACAGGATGCCCATTGTTCTTCATTTCATGAGCCAATCTTACCTAGTACTTTTCCTGTTCATGTAAGGGAAACGTAGAATGCCACAAGAAGCCCGGAAACTTTCCATATCATTCATTAAAGTGAGTTGACTTCGGTACTCCAAGTACATGCGGATTCGCTCATTCCCTGGCCTTTCCGGGAACTTTTCAAGGCATTTCTCGCTACATATCTTTCGTAGAGATGATGCTCCTTTGTTTCTCCAGGGATTTGTCCAATATAGTCATCACAAAAACTAAAACTTCACGAAATTTCGTGAGAAAAACACCTGTCCAAAATAAGGAGTATCACCTCACTGGTGAATGTCTTAGGAAATTTCCCATTTTCACACGAAAAATCTAATTCGCAAGGCAAATATCACTTGAGGTCAAATGTACAAATAACCACTAACGTGAATCAACACAATATTCAATGAATATTCAATAATATCACTCAAAAAAAGCGAAGAAACATTGTTAGTACTTCACAACAGCTAAATAAGACTGATGTAAACACGAAGTTCTGTCATATTTCTCGTAAGCAATTGCTCACACTGAATTTTCAACAAAGCAATTTCAACTCAAATCATATTCAAAATTTAACGCATTTAGTGTCAAAATCTTCCAAAAAGAACAAATATTTAGATAGAATTCATCAAATATTGGAATAAAAATCCATCATTTTAATCAATTTATTTTTAGTGTCCAATTTTATCCTCAAAGTGTCCAAAATAAGAAACTGGACAAAATTATGAGCCTTTCCCCTACACTCTTTATTATATCTTTCTCAATTAAATTTTGTTAGTGTATGAATTTTTAAATTTTCCAAAGTTATGTATATGTGAAATTGTTCCACCCAATTAAATTAAAATTAATCAAATTAATTAAAAAGTTTAATAATTTGAGTTTTATTAATTCTTCCAAAGAGTTTGGTTATGATAAGTCAGCGGCAGCCACATCCTAAACACATTTGATGCGAAATATGTATAGGGGAACGTCGTCGTCATCTGCTTCTAAAGAAACTCACCAGTTTTTGAATTTTGCATTTTTTTCGGGTTTCTCGGAAAAAAATCTTACATATTGCACATCATTTCTTGTTTGTAGGATCACTACCTGTCTCGAACAGTTAATGGAATAGAATCTGTCGCATTCGAAAACTGCCATCTTCTGTTACGCTCTAGACACACTTACGATTTAAGTCGAGAGACGGCTTAACGTACTTATAAACAGAATACATTTCCATCACTTTCTGACAAATCTGTCTTTCGGTTTAAGTAAAGAGACAGCTTAGTTAGTGGGAAGCTGATAGGTATTTAGTCTTATCATTATTTTTATTACAATTATGTTAAGTTATCTCTCGGCTTAAGTCGTAAGTGTGTCTAGGGCATATACATGTTTCGCCTCAAATATGCTTAGCACATTTTAGATGTCTAACTGATACGAATTTAGCCTAATCATTATTTTGATTATAATTACGTTAAACCGTCTCTCGACTTAAGTCATAAGTATGTTTAGGGCATTATTTGTACATCTTTCGCCTCAAATGTGCTTAGCACGTGGCTGCCGCCGACATATGATTAACAAAATGCCATAAAGGCCTTGATAAATCTTGAATCATGAGATTGTTTGAAAATTTTATCTTCAATCTATGTGCCTTATAACTCTATGTGACAATAATAACTGCCATTGGAGACCTTTTAGTGGAAATGAGTAAAATTAAAAAATAACAAATGTCTCATTCTCTTAGTCTAAATCTTCCCCTAACTTTTTCCTCAAATTTCTCAAATGACTCAACTTTTGCCATAATTTTTCCCGTTGAATTGGTCCAGGGGCCTTTTTACGTTGGAGGTTCTGGAGGAGCCTCATATGTTTGTTAGGAATCTGCTGTCCCAATAAATTTTGCTATCCTGGTAGGATTTATTGCGATGTTTTGCTATAGAATTATGATCTCATGCCTTTCAACGAGACACAGAGGCTTCATTTAAATATAATCCGACGACATGGCAGCAGAGATTGAACGCTAGACAGGAAATATTTCACCATCTGCATAAGTCCCCTTCTCAACAATTCACCAACAGTTTATTTGCAAATATTAGATCCTGCAATTTTCATTTAAAATATCCTAGAGAATTTTTCTTTCAATCTGGGTTAAAATCCTTTAAGCATCTTTTCCAGCAATGAGTTACTTTTTGCGGATTTTGTTTTATTAAATCCCATGGATTTTCTCTTCGATTTCTAAAATGAAATAAGTGGTGAAACGTTTTAACTCATCGATTCTACTATAAATATTTAATTTTCGTTTTCTTCTTTTTCCACAAAATTTAATTTATCCATCTTATAGATGTATCTTGGCACAGAGTAACTTTCATCTGGAGAGTTAGTCGTGTAGCAGGATTATTTCTCTGGAAAGTGATCATTTTACACTTTTCTCCTATACTGATATTTCTTAAAGAGGATTTTCTATTCAGTCCAAGAAACAAATTTATGTTAAGTTTTATCAGAGAATTTTTGAAACCAATATTGAAAAGCCTATTACTATGGCTGAGACTCATGATTGTTTTTCTAAAAACTATATCATTTTCGTAAACTCTGGAATTTTCAAAGGAATTTAAAAAATGAAACAATGAAAAATCATTATTTTTTCGTTTGTTCTTCCTATTTGTTTACGTAAACTAAACTTTCCAAGCTCACAAATGAGAAACCCTCACAATCTGAAAAGAAAGAATGAGTCTTTTGATATGGGAAAAAAACCCTTGACTGACTCCAGCATCCTCGAGCATAGAGTTGCAATTTCCATCCCTTGAAGATGAAACTCTCGAAGAAATTCTCAAGAGGCGCATAGAGATGATGAATTTGCCACAGAAAAAAAGCTCTCTCTCTTTTCTCAATTGATATCGCTCAATTAAATAAGAACTTTCGTCCGGCATTCTGAAATAGAATTATATCTCCGGCACTTTTTCCATCTCCATCCACTCACTATTTCCAATTGAAGAGCTGCGCGAGTATTTTTATCCGATTAATCCTGGTAGTGTAGACACAAACAAACGCGACGCTGCTTTAACGTCAATTTAATAAAGTAATTGCCCTAGTAAATGAGTGTAAAATGACGCGGGCGGATGGTGAAAGAGGCACTTTGTTCCTCTATGTAGCTTGAGGTTTTTTTTTTGCCTTTCACATTGAATTGAATTAATAAAACACACAAGAAGTGCACCCAAGATGCGAGGGACATTCTAGCTGTACGCGATGGGGATCAAATAACAAAGCACGTGGATTGTAATTCATCCTCCCCTCAATGTCTCTGTAGCTTATTTTTTCCCGCCATATAGATGAGTTTTCCTGGAAAATCAACTTCGACTGCATCGACAAACAATATTCATCTTCTATTCTTTTCTCGCAAGCAAAACACAAAAAAAATCATGAATTGGGTTTTAAATTCCATTAATGTCAATATTGGAAGGATGAATAGAGACCTCCCTGGTACTTCCTGGAAACCACCATCATCTTCCCTACGGAGCATCCGACGAATATTTTAGATAGACACTTACTATTGTACGTATAAGTGGAAAACGAATCAATTTGATCACTTCATTTTTCTCAATGTTATGTAGAGAACCAATATTTCGACTAATCATCTTCAGAAGATTGAAAGAACGGAAGGGACATTTGAGTAAAAAATTTGAAGCCATTTTATTACTTATTTAAATGCTCTGCTTGTCCTTTCCGTGCACTTCATCCAAGATTAGAGGTCATAGAGGCCAGTTACACCGCAGCATTGGATTGAGATTGAATTGCTCCAAAATCGGATTTTGAGAAAATTTAGTCTCAATCTAAGCCAGTAATGTAAACGATTTCATTGATGCCATTTACACTGCCGCATTAGATTGAGACTGAATTCTCCCAAAATCCGATTTTAGGACAGTTAAATCTTTATCTAATGCGACGATGTAAATAGCCTCATAGTTTCAGTTAACTCACATTTTAATCAAATTCAGTTCTGAATCATTCGAATTTGAGCAATAAGCTATAGAAAAAATCAGTTCTTTATCATAGGTAGTTTATCAATTAAACTATCATTAAATGAAAAATTAAAAATAAATAGGAATTTATATCTGCATTTTTTATATCTTATATATTTATTTATATATTTTTTATATATTTAATAAAGTAGAATGATTAATGCTTCAGTCTAGCTTTTAATAAGAAAAAAATCTTTTCTTCGAAAGATTCTACCTGTGAAATATAAGCCAGGCCTCCAATATCCTTAATGGTTCTTGCCATTAAAAATAAAAACTAAAATTCGGGTTGATGAATTGTAAGAACTAAACACACAATGAATAGGTGTAACTTTCTATCTTGTAAATACTAAGTGATTCATAATCAAGGAGTGATTGATAGTGCTATTCCAATGAAAAATGAATTGTTTTAGCACTTTACTGTCCTAAAGTGCTCCTGCATTATCGACTTTTCTTTGTGTTGGTTCCTTTCTCAACTATTTCTCCAGTTTTCGCCGTGTTCTAAAACTACCAAATAGTTGTCACGGAAACCAACACAAATAAAAATCGATTATCTCTATAAGCACCTGAAAACAGCCATGTGATTAAAATAAACATATTCGTTTTTCATTGGAATAATATCTTAACTCATAGTGAGACAACATGAATCAGAAACCCATGAAGAACTTGGGAAACTCGTACATTCTTCAGGGAACCGAAAATTCGAACCACTCTGATTATGTATGAATTAACGGTTGTTTATAATTAAATTTTATCGGTTATCCAAAACGTCTATCAACTCTACGAAGCATATATTATTATATCTAGGGGTAAGTTTTGAAGGTTCGTATTAAAAAAGGAGTCCAAGATTTAAGATTTCTTACTGAATGTCACACACACCGAATCAATTATATCACTATATCAAAAAAAATCTCTTACTTATTGGGTTCATAATTCTGCCTCACAAAATTCCTGGAAGTCCTTGGATTTTCCTCTACAGAAAAATGAAAATATAGCGGCATTTTTTACGAATGTGCCCTGGTTAACTCAGCTTCGTACCACTTTTCCCACCTCTGTAGGCCTCATTTTTCCCAAAAACTTTACACCGGACATAAAAATTTGGGCATCACTACTTAGATGGAACTTTCATCTACTTGTTTTCACCATTTGTAGAAGGTATCACGCATTAAAAATCAATTTTAAGTTATTTTTCTAACACATGATTTTTGACACTCGGAAAACTATTTTTTCCCTGCATTCTGACAGTCAGTTAAGAGCTTGGTTAGGTATGATTCTCTCATAATCACACCTAATGTAATCCTCAGATTTTCTCTAACACCTTCAATTGGTCTCACAGAACATATTTCGGACGTAACTGATTTCAAAAATGACCATCCACCAATTTAAAGTGAAATGTGGGAAGTTCCACTTTAAAACAAGGAAAATTGAATGAGAAATAATCAAAGTACATCGAAGTGACAATTAAAGAATCATCCCTACCAAGAGCAGATTCAGGCTTAATGTTTAATTTGACAGAAGTGAAATAAAAACATCTGATGAAGTCTCATTTTGATGGGGAAGTGCGTGTTTTCCTTCGATATTTTAGTGAAAATTGTTTAATATCCCAATTTTCTTGTGAATTTATTCAGTGGAATCTCTGATTAGTCAAATATCCCGAGCGGCATGCCCAGTGTGACTCAAAACAGTGAGGAATTCTCAAATTCGGTGGTCAGTAATTTTGACAATTTTTTTACGAATCTGCAAAATTCAATTTTCCTGAGCTGCAAGGGTGGTACTTTTTATGAATTTTCCTGCACCCACAAAAACGACCCCATTCAAGCAAAAGATTTTCACGGTAAATATTAACCCTAATAAACCCTCTATAACTTGGAATAGTTGCTTTTTCGAAAAGACATTTGAAGTGTGCAAAAATGCATAAATATTACACATCAGAATTACGATTTTAGGCCCATTTTTTATTTTTGCCTTTTGGACCAAGGAAAAAAGGCTTAGGCTTCCAAGTTTGTCAGGAAATGTGAGATGTAGAACTAGCTTTTAGATTATATGTCCATGGATGAAATTCATTTAGTAACTTGGAAAAACATTAACTTTTACGAAGCTACAACATTACGAAGGTGCAAAACCTTCCCCTATATATTACGAAGCAAATAAATATATTTTTTTAATTAAAAAAATCGTGCTGAAACTTTTGGAAATTTAAATTCAATTTGATAGAATTTTTCAACTTAAATGCTTGAGATTGAGAACAGTCAAAATTGGGAACAGTTGCCAGCGTCACTCCTAAAAAGAATAGAAAACTCTCATGCAGAAAAATCCCAGTAACAGTGAATAGGCAAGTTATCTGTTTTAATTTCGTTGTAAAAAATATTATTCATACAAAATTAACACTAAACCTACCAAGACCCGGTCAAATTGACCGGTTTAAAATTAAAACATATTTAAACGGTACAATGTCACTATCAAACTTTATGAATTTCTTAAAATATGCATGTGATAAATTTTTCAGTGTTCCAATTTTAATTTTTTGCTCTCTTCCGAAACAAATTTGTTGAGTATCCTACCATACCGCGGTTTGGCATTTGACCGAAAAGCGAGCAAAAACGGTCGGTAGGTTTAGTGTTAAGCCATTCTGCTCTACTTGAAATGGAAGTCGTCAAAATAGTGAAAATATTGCATGAAGATTTTCTTTGATCTAGGGAACTGATGCACAAAGGAAAACGAACAAAGATACATATTCAAGCTTAAGTGTTGCTCAAAGCAGAAATGGTTTGTTTTAACAACGAACTACACGATAGGCGTCTTTAACTTTGAGTATTTCAATTTAAAAACTTAGCTTATTGCAAGCTTTGAAGTATTGGGCGTGACCTATTTTTCATATTGGATCTATTTCCATTTAAAAAATTGGTCCTGGTTTAATAGAAAGAAGTACTGCTCTCATATTAATATTTCAGTAAAATCTACAATAATTCAACTTGATATCAACTCATGCACGGATGCTATACCTGCTGAAAGGTGCGTGACCTATTTCTTTTGTAGGCAGTGCTTTCTCAAGGTACCCAAAGGTACCCATTACAGCCAAAATTTACTATGCATAGATATATATTTTATAATCATACCCAAGATGTGTCAAGCTTAAAAAAAGTGATTCTAAAATAATTTTCAATTAACTAAACAATTTTATTATTTATTTTCCTTTAATTTCTTTCTGATAATCATTTGGTAAACATCATTACCTAAAAACGGATTAAATTTAACAGAGATTAAGTGGAAGCACAAAAACTTCTCAGATAAATCTGGAGCAATTAGCGAGGCTATTAAAGTAAAATTGAATGTTGATTTTGCCCACACTTTAAGAAAAAATTGATGGTCTCCTGCTAAGAAAGTGACTTAAAAAAAAATGAAAATTTTCCATCAAGTGTGGAAGTGAAAGCATATAGAATATGATTTTCTCAGACAGAAGGTCTGCTCAAAAGCCGATGAAATATTGCGCAATGGGAAAACCAACTGGGCTTTTTGTAAATGTTTCTGAAGAGAGGAAAAAAAAGTATTTCAACAAATGCCCCATAATTGTTTTCTTTGGGTGAATCAACTGACTCTTTGAGAGACAATTTGAATGGCTGTGGTCTGTTTTTTGTCGAGATCTACAGCCTCATTCTCCATGAAATTCTGGGGATTAATGCGCCAAATTGGGATGAAGTTAATTAGAGAAATTCATAAGAGAGCAATAAAAATTAAAGAATGAAATTGAGAGATCTGTGGTGATGGAAATCTTGAGATTCATCGTGTGGTTCTGGCTGAGAACAAAAAAAAGAAACCAAAGAAATGTTTCAAGGGGTATATCATTAATAAAGAAAGATTCCACATTCCCTTAATATGTGATCTAGAGAAAAGAACAAAACTTTTCTTTCAACCCCTAGAATTTTAAAGTCGCACAGATACTTATCTTAACATTTCCAAAAGACAAATGAGCCAATTTTAAATTCATGGAATTAAATATTTTAAGGTTTGTGTAAAAGCCCAAAACATAATCACAAAGTTGAGAGTAGAGTCATTTAAGAGCATTAATAAAACATGATGCGAAAACAATCCCAAAGTGCTGAGATATATTTTTAATTAGAGCAAAAGAAATGAACCTTCATCCCTCAAAATATCTCTGTGGCCAGAAAAAGGGTTTGGGTTAATTTCCCCAGCATGAATATTCTGAATTCCTCACAAAATATCGACATTTCAGTGGCTTCCATAGAGATACTT
Organism: Phlebotomus papatasi; assembly: GCF_024763615.1. Classification (NCBI taxonomy): domain Eukaryota; kingdom Metazoa; phylum Arthropoda; class Insecta; order Diptera; family Psychodidae; genus Phlebotomus; species Phlebotomus papatasi. The sequence goes on from NC_077223.1 coordinate 38,162,543, forward strand.
TTTGGGCAAAAGGGGTGCGGTGAAAAATAGGAAGATTCCCCGATAATGACATTGGAATGCTATGGACAATTGAAAGTTAAATGTTTGGAAACGTAAAACCATATTTCCGGCAGAAAGTTTTTCAGGGAACATTTCAGGAAGGAAATTTCGTTTGTCAATTCTGGACATAACTTCTCTAAGTTTTTTCCATATTCGATGCTACTCGTACCAAAGAAAACTTCTCAACTTTCCCCGCACAGTGATGCCTTCCATTGACCCATAAACCCCAATTAATTTTTGAATCCCACAGAATTAGTTTAATCCCTGCTCCTGCAGCTTCTCACGCAATTTCATATACTGTCAAACAATGGCCGTACGTCGAACGGAAAGCCTTTGATTTCCCCGGAGGGAGGAAGAACCCTATGAAGGGAGGTGAAATTTTAATTGCGATTTTACCAAGAGTAATTGAGACGAGTGGCCAAAACCTAACAATTTAATAATTCACACCATTCCATGCACAAACATTACGTATTGACGGGGGATGATACACGGTTAAAACTTTAAAAGAAATATATAATCGTAAAATATTACAAATGGTACATAGAGAAATCCAAAATACTCGAAATAACTCAATTCTAAATTTATATGAACTTTAGTTTGCTTTTACATTAACACTAAACCTACCGACCGTTTTTGATAATTTTTTGGTCAAATGCGAAACCGCGGTAGGGTAGGATACTCAACAAATTTGTCTTGGAAAAGAACAAAAAATTAAAATTTAAGACTGAAAAATATATTACATGCATATTTTAAGAAATTCATAAAGTTTGATAGTGATTAGTACCGATTAAATAATATGTGTTAATTTTAAAGCGGTCAATTTGACCGGGTATTGGTAGGTTTAGTGTTAAAAAAATATCTTTGCAAAAACCAATCCAAGCTCATCCTAGTCATCCCAGGCTTGATGAAATGCTCGAACTCATGACTTATACACCAAAAAAGTATTTTCGCATCATTTGCCGTTCATCGCTTCTTAGTCGATTTGAACCGAGTCACTTAAAATACCCCCCAAATTTGTTTTAATAATAATAAAATTGATTTTCTAACAAAAATTTCTTATCGGTTTATGGCTGGTTCATTACTAAATCACAACCAATTTGAATTGAACCGATCTATAAATTACTGAAACAATGCCCATTATACCTTAGGAGTAATATATAATTAAACTTCGGATAAAAACTAGTTATCGATTATGAACCGATTCATTACCGGTTCATAACTAAGGGAGTAGAGCAGGGGTGTGCAAAAACCGTTGAAACCGAATAAATGCCAAAATAAATTTGTTCAGTTAGCGTTTTGAACATTGACGTACAAGTTTTATTTGACGTTTGTTTGGTTTCAAATGGTTCTTGCACACCTCTGGAGTAAAGGGATTATATGAACAAAACCGAGGTATTAAATCGGGGAATTATACTGCTCCCTCTGTCGAGTTCGAGCAGTAAAAATAAATATTACACATAGCATCAAGTGTAATTATGTTATTTTCTATTCCATCACGCAAACGTTTTTTTAATTCACCCATGCTATAAAATACGATGAGAGGTCTAATTCAATTCACAGGATATCAATCACAATATCTGCAATATCACGAACCTTGCTAATTGCCAACAAATGACAAACAAATAGTTTTATAATGACCAATGTAATTGATGGAAAATCGATCTTTCAGAAATGGTTGGATTGCAATATTTAAACTCCTACTTCCATTCTTCACGAATAATAGAAAAAAATAGTTACAAACCCAGATAAGCTTATGGTACCTGAGATTAATTTTGATCGATATCGGAATGCTTTAATTTCGGTGTTCAAATTCGATTGTGAGTTGAATTTTTAGGGTAAAGAATTGCGTCAAGAAAACTGTTTTCGACGATTGAACTGGATATAAAGTCGGTGGCATCCAAATTCCCGAAAGCCAAAATCCCGAACGCTAAAATCCCGAAAAGGCCTAAATCCCGAAAGCCAAAATTCCGGAAGCTAAAATCCTGAATTTTCAAAATCCTGAAAGGGATGAAATTATATGGAGGAAAATGTTTAGAATAATTTCCCAAGGCACAGAAAATTTCCCTTTGCCTTCAGCAAGCGAGGGTACAATCGTGGGAGTAGCTGTGACACTTTTAAAAATTTGGAATTTTGGCTTTCGGGATTTTGGTCCGTTAGGTATTTTGACTTTCGGGATTTTGCCGTTCGGGATTTTGACCGGTACCCGACGCCAATTGGATGGTTAATCGCATTTAACCAACTTTATAGGGTCCCGATCAAAATCCCAAACGCCAAAATCCCGAAAGCCAAAATGTAATCAAGACAAATCAGTTCTAGAAATCAGTTAACAAACGTTTGAGAAAAATTCCAGTCAATTTCGGTATACTAAGGAGTACGTACAGAGAGCTGAAATTCAGGAAGCGTAAAACTTCCTTTATTAGGAATTAGAAACGTCTCTACTTCAAATATAGCTATATAGCATACTAAACTTTCATCGAAATCTTTTAATAAACACAGAAGATATATTTTGATCAAGTTATTAAAGCTATTTACAAGGGGTATATAAGTGGCTCTCAGAGTGAACCGTGAGCGGTGATCGGCAAAATTGTGCCGATGTGAAGATAACAATCGACAGATTGGAACTATTTTGCTAAGAAATCGACAGATCGGCACAATTTGGCCAGAAATTGACAGATCGGCATGTTGAACATGCCATTTTGATTACCAAAAATCGACAGTTCGGCACGATTTTAGCGAAAAATCGGCAGATTTAAGTGTCAGTTTGCTCTCATTAAGTATAACGTTCGTTTATGCCTAGGTTTAGTGTCACTGGAAACGCTAATCTTGTAAACTTACTTGTGGTAGACCGACATGAGATATGAGATCAAAAGATATCGGCGCTCGAGTGAGCCGTGAGCGGCACAGTTATTTTCCCTTTGGCTATTTTTGTTTATAACTTGAATCACGGTGCATAGATAAGAAAATGCAATATATCGTTGAAAAGGTCTTGACCTCAATTACAATATACTATAATTTTATTGAAATTGAAAATGGTGATTTCTAAATACTCGAATCCAAATTTTCGAAAATCAACTTTTCGATAAATCGTTCGTAACGGATGTCATACGAAGTTCCGGTGTTCTGACGAGTTGTAGTATTCAACTAGACCTTTATTAGAATGCCCTTCAACTTTGAGGGCGCATTATCGAAATCAAGAGTTCGATCATTCCGCAAAAACTGAATCGCCCTCTCATTACTTTATCCCGATGATAAGTTGATTCTTATTAGAATATTCATTCTTAGCAACACAAAAATATCTGTATAAAAAGACTTACAATTTCTTCACAAATTCCAGCAATTTTCTAAACTTTATAGACGAGAGTTAGGACACAGAAATAAGAGAAATCCACCCTCTCCATGTTCCTCATACAAAAAAAAAATAGCACGAAAATCGTATTGTCTCAGCGTAGAATGTTTTTAAAGTTAATCCCAGAAATTCACTGTGGAGAAATAAATTCATAAAACCCATTGATTTTTATCGGAAGTACGAAAGGGGCCAAGGCGCAAAAACCCACACAGAATTTTGTATGAGGTTGCAAGGCGTACGACCCTATGCGAAAGGCGCCAATTTGTTGGTTGTTATTTTTGACGGTTGAGGGTGAGGCCATCTAGTTTGCCGGCGGCTCTGGAAATATCCTGGCACGTGTCCTGCATTCATTATCGCCGACGCTTTGCTGCACAATCCATAGCGTCGTAAAATGGATTTCCCTTCTAGATGTGTGTTCCGGCAAACGAATCTTGGTTGCTAACCCCTCTCCAACTTTACAATGAAAGTACAATCAACTCAATTGCTTGCATTAAAACACTGCTGGAAATGAGACAGCAAGATTTTGGTGAAGTCTAGTGAATTTCTATGGCAACATTTGCCCAAATACTGAATTGCAATAAGTAAGAATAATCGTTTATTCGAAAGTTTCTGAAGAAGGTGATTTATCATATGATGATCATGCTGTAAATTACTTGTCAAGCTGACAGTGGTAGTCAGTTAATATTGATTGCTCGAACTCCACAAAGGGAGCATTTTATGTAAACCGTGTAATTTTTATAATTCCCCAAAATTTCCATCTTCTAGCCCCTGGGTTTGGCATTATTTGTCTGTCCATTCATCATGCCCAGTTCCAAGTACATAGATTTACAAACTAATTAGTTAGGGATAGCATTTAGATTCTTCGGTCATTAACAGGTACTTCATTTTTTCTAACCACTCTCCTACCAGTAAAATCCATGTTAGAAGCCCATAAACGAATATGTCCTTGAATTAATCCTTAAAAACAGTTTCAAGCACAACGGAAAAGGTATAACTAAAATGTGTATTTCTGAAACGATTGCGATAAGTTTAGGTATAGCTGACAGATCTTGAATTTTTGAATAATTTGCACCATTTTCGACCAATTATGAACGGGAAATGAACCGGTTATGAACCAATTAATCTTTTTATCCGAAATTGTATTACTTTAAGTGGTTTTAGACAATTTTTTGAGTTATTTATTAATCGGCTCAACTTGTAAAGACTTTAATCAAACTTCAGACTCTGATTATCACCCCTATTTTGGTAAAACTTTTGAGACTTACTTTTGGTTTTTTGAAGACGGTAAAAAATGAGGCGATCAATTACTGTAAGAAACATTTTATTGTTTCTCATAATTAAAATAAATAGAATAATAAACCATATAAATAGACAAATATTAAAAAAAATATTAAAAATTATTATTTTTTCAAATTTACGAATTAAAATAGTGAATCAATGCATAATGAAACCAATTTTAAAAGTTTGATTGCATCTGATCTACAATAAAAACCTACCCTATAGCCAACGGCCGCAGCAATTCCACTGGATTTCCAGCAGCCTTTTGTGCCATGTCCGCTGATTTTACCGCTAAAAATCCGTGTGGAGTTCCATAGATTTTACCACTCAAAATCCGCGTAAGCTTCCGAGATGGAATTTGACGCTAAATTTCTTCCTAGTATTCCATGGACGTTTGCGGAACTTTGTATAGGACCGTCTAATAAGAAATGTCCGCGAGTTTCCATGGACTTTTCTCTGACGAATATTTCCACGGCTTTTCCTATGGATTATTAGCGTATAATCGGCAGTCAGCCCTTTAAAAATTCGAAAAAATCCTCTTTATTTCCACGAAATTCTCCGTGGAAATTTCCATGCAACGGCCTTAGAGACTTCCGTGGTTTAATATTACGGAATTCCACGACTTTTCCAGTGGATTTTTTTTTTTAAATATTTTTCTTCAAAATGATTCTTAAAATTGATTAAAAATGGCGTGAAATTTTCATAGAGAATTTCCACAAAAAAAAAAAAAATCCACAAATAAATGGACGATCAGTGCCAATTGGCAACTTGAAACTTGGGGAGTATTCATCTATCAGATGAACACTCAGTTGTTCTACTTTTGAGTTGAAAATATTGCTACCATATCGTTCATTTGAGTATGTCTAGCTCGCGAGAATTATAGCGTTAGGGCGAAAAATAATTGCGGAATTTTCGCGTTTACCTCTATGAAGTCTTGGCCGGAAAGATATCAGAAAATATACTCGGAATATTCAATGGAAATTCTGTTTCAATTTCCATGGAATGCTCTTAGGTAATTGCAAGAAAATACTTGGAATTTTTTTCAATGAAATCCACGCGAAAAGAAGCTAACTCCGCAGAATGCTAAGCGGAATATTAGCGTTTATTTCCCAGGAAACTCACGCGGAAAAATAGGTGAAAAATTCCAGGGATTTTTCCGTTACTGTGAAACTTTGCGGCCGATCGGCTACAGGGTATCTTCAAAGAGATGTCATTTCTAAGAGAATTCATAATTTCTTTCTTAATTTATGTTGTTTTCTCAATTTTTTAATGAATATTTTCTGACCTGACAGATATAATTCAAAAGCAATAATTTTCCTTGTCTTGTAAAATTCCAGTCTTCCTAACACCCACAAGGATCACTTTCAGAGTCAATGTCATAAATCCTAATCTGTTATTTAATCCTATCCTCGTATCCAAACCACTTAATAATCCCATGTGAATGGCAGACATGAGAAAATTTTATCACCCTAGAGAATGTGTGTGAGAAAACCTTTTGGTGAAGTGTTGGAATTTGATCCATCATATCTCGCACTAATCAGAGAGATTTTCATGAGGACATGACCTTCGTCAACAGATATTTTGACTAATAAAAAATCAATAAAGCCCCAAGACACGCTCGACAGCGTGATAAGGTCTGAGGAGGAGAATTCCATGACCCAGAACTCATTAAGAGATAAATATTCAACTATTTGATGCTCTAATAAGCAGCATATGAATCATTTGGGGATCGAGAGGCTGTATCACCCTTGAAGATAAATTTAGTAGACCAGACATAATCATTATATCAAAGTTATTAGAACATAAATACAAATATATTCTTGTGGAGACGTCTAAATTGCATTTGAAAACCAAAATCAGATGCATAGGAAGGAATGTGGTATGTACAAATTGTGCACAGATGTTGGCCAGAAAATTCCTATTTTGCATTGATTCCACCTAAAATTGCTATTACTTATGAATCAATGAATCTCAAATGGCTAAAATAGGGGAGATTTTGTCTGAAAGACACGATAACGTTGGTGAAATATTCCAATGGAAATCCTGTGAAATTTTCCTCATTCACGATCAGCATAAATAAATTTCCAATAAATTTTCACGCCCTCTCTGGATATCCACATATATATATATATATATATATATATTGATTTTAGGGATTTTGCATTTGAGACTGCAGCTCAAGAAAGTTAAACAGAATACGCTATCCCATTCTAGGAATTACCATGATCAAACATTTCGATATGAAGAGTTACTCTCTTTTTTTTCTTTGGATCATTAAAATTTCAAAAATCAAATATTTCATGCACAATTCAAAAGTGGATTTTCCACTTTGCAGGAAACTTGGGTATGCAGAATAATTCAGATTGAAGAACCGTCGTTCTTCCCTCCGTATAAGAGAAATTTTGCACAATTCCCATTTTCCAGCCTCATGGCAATTACGATATTTATTATTGATGATCGAAAGAGATTCTGTGAGAAAGTCTCTTGAGAGACTTCCTAATCACTGTCATAGGCACTTATTGGTTTGTAAGAGAATTAATTGAAAATGGATCTTCTGTGACAGATTATAGGACGAAGTATTGAAATTAGTCTTAAAGTGTTATTAAAGGAAGCAATGCCTGATAGACTCTACACAGACGAGAAATTTATTTTCATAGTTTACAATTCTTTTGAAATATCTAATTAATTAATTTTAAGCAATTTCGATGTACTATCTGATTGCCAATATTTGCGAATGGACAAACAACATTTTACTCTATACTTCTTAAAATTACTATAATACTTAAATACTTTGAAAAGTGCCCTATAAAAGGACAAGGCCTGTTACTCGTTTAAATTAAAGTTTGTCTAAAGAATATCCTTTATAAAATATAAATCAAAAGTTTTGTCAGATTGAAAAATAGAATTCTTCTGACGAACTTTTAATAAGATCACAGTTGGTTGCGTTACACTGTAAACAAACTTGTGGCTAAAGCCGAGAGATGGTTTAGTGAATGGCTTTAGTGACTGATGGAAATGTGGTCTAATCATTATTTTGAAAATAATTACGTCAAGCCGTCTTTCGGCGTATGTCGTAGGTCTACCGAGCGTACTACAATTTTTTTCTTACCCAGTATTGTTGCAATGTTAATCAAAAATTACTTTCAAATTACAGTTTTTATTGATTAATTTTTTTCTTGTAAAATTAATATTATTAAAAATGGTGTAATCTGTAAAGCTTGTATTTACTCAAAAAATACACGTTTTATGTGAAATTAAACGAATTTCATAGATTCCACATTTTTTTCCTGTTGTTCACTATGCAAAATTGTATAATAGTTCAAAAGTAGTACACAAAATAACAAGTTTGTGTAACACTGCAACGATAATAGTGTAAAAAATTGTGTAATTGTTAATTTTGTTCATTGTGTATTCATTTACATTATGAATCGTTTAATTTAAATGCATGCATACACAGTAATAATAGATTACAAGGATAATCGTTGGTTTGCTTTTTTACCACGATTATTCTTGTAAAGTCACTCAAATATGTATTTCAGCAAAACGCGTAATTTGGAAATGTGTAATTTAAATTTTATGTAATGGCTGTAATGGTAAACTGTGTAGCCACCTGCGAATGACTACACAGTTGTGTACATTTTCTTACACATTTCGTGTAAAAATACACAGTTTTCAGACAAAATGTGTACAAATTACACAAATGTGTATCAATACACACGATTGCATATTTATATAAAATTTACAATGAAAATTATGGTAAAGCAGCTGAAAATTTTTTACTGTGTATTTTCATTCTACAAAAGCACTAAAAAACTAGGGTCGAAGGAACACCTCTTCGACAGGGAACCCTTATTGACATTTTTGTCAAAATAAAGAAATTTATTTAATATATCTAATGCAAGTAATATGATGTTTTTTTCTCTAATCCACTTTTTTTTAATAAAAAATTATGTTCAAATTTCATATACTAAATCCGTACTGAAAGTGTCAATAGGTACGGCATGATAAATTCTTAAAGTGTCAATAGGTGTTCCTTTCACCCTAATACATTTTATTGTTGAAAAATAGTTCACTGTCAAACATTTTCGAATTACTTTTAATACGAAAAATTTGGAATACTTATTCATTCTATTGCAATCGAAAATGAATTATTGTGCTAAATTTAATCAAGATTGGATAAAAGCGAAACATAAAACAAATGCTGTTAATTAAAAGCTAATATTCCTAAGAACTATTCACATGCAAGTTATTGTTCGATATATCGTCGGTCTGAAATGCAGATACAAAACAAATTCAGTCGATGCAACCGACGATATGTTGAATTTAATCCCTTACTTAGTGTTCTCAGATTGCTCAGAGCTTTAAAGGACTAAAAATTCAAATCTAAATAATTAGAAAATTCAATGATTTTAAATTAATAATGGTAGGGGAGACTGGGGCAAAATTTGTCACAACGAAGATTTCAATATTCACTATTTTCTAAAATAAAAGAGACTGAGGCTAGAAATTTTTATTATAGATAGCCTTCATGAACCTTCTTAAACTTACATAGTTTCAAGGGATTCGAGGAAGGATTATGTAAAATGAAAAATAATGAAATATTGAGCCCTATTTTTGGAATATTTGGCTTACAGAAAATATCAATACTGATTAGCTTAATTTAAGCACATTTCTTGTTAAGAGAGAGAAAAATTATCTTCTACAAAGTTGTAGAGGAATAAATATCCTATAAAAATATGTCTATTTCATATTTTTAACGTTTGCAAGAGTAAAACGTCACAAATTATCCGAAGACTGACAAAATTTGCCTCAGCAATTTTGAGAATCTCCACAAAATCGCCTTTTGGAAAATGATTCGAAAATCACATTTCTTTCGAGATAGAGTAGTCGCCTGCAGTGTTGTAGAGCAATAAATTTCCTATAAGAATATGCTTATTATAAAACGTTTAAGTTTTCTAAAAGCTCTTGAAAGAATTAAATATGCGTTTTGACAAGTTTGCCCCAGTCTCCCCTATTTTTGTATTTTACTACATAAGTTATTTTATTATTTTTTATTTATTCAAAATATTTTTCTTAAAAATATAATTTTTATTTTGAATTCTCCAGTGATCGATCCAAAATTAGTAAATTCCAAGAATAAAATTTGTTACCAATTTGCAGGTGATAGAATGTTTATTAAATTATGTCTTTTTTGCAAAACATTAAAATAAATTATTTTTGTAATTCTTATAAAATACAGTGGTACCAATTCTATTTTCTTGATTCTCGAGGATAGTGCCACTGAAGAAGCAAAATATCTTTATTGTTGACAACAAGTTTGAGTTATAACTTGATTTGACTTTCTTTTCCGCGCTATATGATAAGGGATGATGTGACAGTTAACACAGAAATGTCGCGAATTTTATATTCTTGTTTTGGCATAACTTTATCACTCAACTTTTCTGACACAATTACCCAGGATGATAAACACTTTTTTTTTATTTTTTCCACATGACTAAATATCTTCCAAAATTCAAACACCGTACAACACTTTTGCAAATACAGCACTATGGACGAGAGTATTGATTTTGTGGCCTCGAACTAAAAATGCTGTGTATTGTGCGGCATTTTCTTTCACCACTCCCCGCTTGATCCTGGGGGTAGACTTTTCCGTTTTGTGAAAATTGCCTTGTTTTGCTGTTGGAGTCATGAATGTATTTCACTTGTATTATGTATTTGGTTCTATAACGTGAATTGAATGGGAAATCCACTGGAGTGTGCACATCAGAGGAAATTGTGGACAATTCCAAAATGTCGATGCGCTTTCAATTTGGCGACCAATGTCCATTTTGTGGTGCACAAGACTTTCTCCTGAGAAATAGAGAAGAGCATTCGAGGATGGGCAAATTGTGACCCAAAGGACCCATTGAAGGGACACAAATATGACTTTGTGAATGCAAATCGTGTATCATCTTTGAGCTTGGGATGTTCAAAGGCATCCATCATCCTACCATGCTTCAATTATGCACTACACACTGTGAAAAACGGATGATAGATAGTAAGATTAAATTTTCTTTTATGAAACTGTGCAAAGATTTTAAAGGTTAATTTTAAATTTGTAATTTAAAGTAAATTGATTAAGAGTTTGGAGAATTTTGGAGTTAAGAAACACGGTATAGGCCTTTTATTAAACATCTCTATTTCCTCCTCTGAAGATGCGACATTTTGGAGATTGATTGTAAAACCGTCAAACCGTTCAAATGGTGAAATTGTTCTAAAAAGTTATGTATTAAGTTCAAATTCATGTAATTGTCCAACTACTACTTTCCATATCTTTAGATACTTTCCATATCTAACTATCTGAGGGAGAAAACCAATCTTCGAAACCTCATAAGGAGAGGAAATTAGAGAAGTTTTTAAAAAAGTTCTACACCATTTTTCTTGACTTGAAATTATCCAAACGTATCACGAATACAACTCAAGATTTAGGACACTTTTATCGTTTGGTCCTGGGGGTTAAAATCAACAGTGAGACGGCGGTGGATGCATTGGAAATATCAAAAATTATATGAAAATAATTTTGAATTCAATAATTTACATTTAAATTTTATTAAACCGATAGTAACAATGGATCTTATATGTTTCAGTAATTTTTAGTGCATTATGCCAGATACGACAAATGCATACTGAACAACGTTAAATAAAACTAATTAACTTTCTTTGGAAAACATGTTCTTGCTTTTTCTTTAATAAATCATTGTTCAATGCACTATGAAACACTGTTGTTCAAGTGCTATATACAAATTACGCCACATCATGGTCTATGGGAGAGTAGGGGGAGGTGGGGCTACTTTGAGCTGTGGGGCTACATTGTTATACGATTTTTTCTTATATTTCTAAAGGAAACTGGGTCTTAACATGACGTAATTTGGATAGATAAAATTATTTTGGATCTAAATAAAATAATTGTAATTTCGAAATAGGCGAAAAAGTCGTATAACAATCTAGCCCCATAGCTCAAAGTAGCCCCACCTCCCCCTAACCCGGTTTAATACCAATTTAAAATGATCCTAAGATCATTTTATATTCACCTAAAATTACTAAATTAAAATTTTTGTTTTCTTTTTTTTTATTTCTACTGATCAATCATGCAGTGCCTTACAAGTTAGACTTGAAAGTTCAATTATTTAATGCTTAACCGATTTATTACCAATTGAGAAGAATGACAATATTGATTTAATCAATATTGTTCAAATCGATCAGGAAATAAGCCGTGAAGAATATTTCTCTCTTTAGAATAACTAACAGGATGTAGCTATCATTTATCATCTGGTATCTAACCCAGTACCAGACAGTTGAATAAACGGAAATAACTATGACGTTATTTTCCGCGAAATCTCAGAATTCAAAATTGTGCTAAAATATGACCTATTGAAAGGACGAGGAGCCGAACTATACAGACAACTCATAATTGATGGATTTACTATATATATATATATATATTTCTCCGTTTTTGAGTTTGAACAATAAAAGCGAATGTCAACAGTGCAAGGGAAGTTCGTCAAGCGTTTGAGGAATTAAATGAATACGAGGATGAAAATTTCCCTCAATAGCGCCTCATGATCGGATTTTCATTAAGAAAACATTCACTGGCACAATATCCCATCGAATATTAACAATGGATGCATTCACTTATTCATCATAATCAAGAATAAATGCTGAAATTGCATAAGCAATGAACGATCGGACACGAAATTTCCTAAATACACACTAGAATTTCCCAGAGGCCCAAATTGATTGACTCAGGATGAGTATTCCCAAAACAATAATAGCATTATTTTCTCTCAAAACCTCATCATCCAGTGTCTCTCTCCATTTGTGTTTAAAGTGACTTCTCCTCCGGTGTTTCTTTAATGTGATTTATTAAATTGTATCGTAATATTTCAGCTTCGTATCTTGGAATTTCATCTCTAAAGCATAACTTTTACGAGCTGAAGAATTTGATACTTTCTTCGATGAATTTGACGGCTCAATTTCACATAAAGCCGCATTTTAATTGATAAAGAGCATGAATGTGGTATATACATAAATATATATTTCTGAGAAAGTTTATATATATCGCATTCATATTGAAATAAGCGTGAGATAAAATTCCTCGGAAATTCTTATTGATCCAAACTTGGTTAAAGTGTAGACTTCATTGTAAAAGATAGCAGCTTACCTCAGATAAAAATTAAAATTTGTACCATCCGGGCTCGAAGGACCAAAATTAACCAGAAAAGCTCATCAATAAGACCTTTAATTAAGTGGAAAAGCACTTCACACGCCCGAAAGCCGATGATGGTGATTAAATAATTAAATATTAACACAGTAAGTTGGCCCTCGTCAGAAGTTCATGTCGACCAAAATGGATCCAGGGATCATAAAAAATAAATTAGAAATTTAGAGACTGGGAAAAACTACACTTCCCGAGGCGGAAAATTGTGTGTTAATATGATAATGTTCGTTCATAGAGGATGCCTATCCGTAGCTGATATTGCATGTTTTGCGGTGGAAAAATTCTGGGCCATCCAACAGCCAATAAATCTCATGAAAATTAACTTTCTCATTAAGTGCGTCAACTAATGATGCAATTAACAGAATCCTGCCGTGATGTTTGAGGTGAAATATTACATGGAATTTCGTGTGGAAATAGTTTTTTTTCTGCCACGACACGTCTGCTGGAAATGTCTGTCTTCGCAAATGATCCCTACCTTCAACAGTGGAGATTTTCTCACTTGTAATTATGTCAATTTAATATTTTACCCTAGTGCAATTTTCACCCATCTCGCACACACGTGGAATTTCAACAAGAGGCGGAAAATTAGAAATGCTTTTGACGGGTACTGATGGAAGTACATTAACATAAATATATCTTCTATGACAGCAAAATTGTAGTATTGCTGAATATTACGTTGGATTTTTTTATGCTAATTAATTTGCATAAAATTAAGGACATTTTTATTTTATTTTCAATGAAATTTGCATTATTCTATCCATATTACACCATCCGTTCGCTGGAAAGTAACAAAAAATGGATTTTTAAGTAGATGCAAGTTGATAACAGAGTCAATCTCAATATAGTTTTTAGCTTCACAAAACCAGCGGTAGAAAAAATTAAAATTAAAATTTCTAATATAATTTATAATTCAAATTAGATTCCACAGGGATTGGGGTTGCACAAATTTATGTTATTCTGAAGAGAGCATTTCACGAGGCCTTTTAAACACGTATTCGATTATCAAATTATGAGAATTAGGACCATTAGGACGCAGTTTATTGACGTTTGACAATTCAATTTTGGACACCCTAAATTTCACATAAAGGATAGAGGCATTCAAGTGTTTTGTTTTTGATCGAAAACCATCAAAGTTCGATTGAAAAGTGGTAAAATTTGATCCTTAATTAATTTATATGGGTTGAGTTAATGGGAAAACGAAACTTGTAGATATTCCAAAATTTCTGTAAAAAATAAGGGATAGATCTGACATCAACAACCTATATTAACAACATTTATGTCGATAAATTTTATCTAAGAAAATTGGTTGTGGACATTGTGGATCTCTTTTCTAAGAAATACTTAGAGATGAACGATTGCAAAATAAATTTATACGAGTATATCATACCCTAATTTGTGACTTATTAGCATAGAAACATTTCATTTAGACCAATTAAATAAGCCAGATTTCAGCTCGGACCAAAGAGGCATAGATTACAATGAGGGCTGTTCCTTGCGGAACCACTACACTCAGATCCCTTTTTGGGCCCATTAGGCATTCCCAATGAATTCAACTCCCGTTAAGGGCAAAATTAGCAAAGAAGCTAAGTTTATGAAGAATCTCACCCGAAATATATTATTAGAAATCATAAGTTATTCATTAAATCCATAAGAATAATAGCCTGATAATGCTACATAGTGCCATTATATTTTAAAAATCGATTAGTTATAAAGATTAGAATAATAAATCATATTTACATATGGGGCAGTGCGGCACCTTTGAAATAGGAATTTTTCATATATTTTTTAATCCTACTTCAGCCCTAACATAACGTAATTTAACTTTACAATTGGTTTATGTAGCTAAATTTATATCACGATACTACCCCCTATAGGGGAAGTGCTTATAATTTTGGACAGTCTGCTTATAAGCATCGAAGTTCCAAGTTTGAAGTGCGATATTTTCTATACTAATTGACATTTCTTGTTACTCTCTTTTCAAAAGGGTTGTTTAGAAACTTAGCAAGCTATTTATCGTCTTATTTTTATTAAAATTAGTTTTAATACGTTTAAAAATGAATTGATATGTAGAGGTGAATTTGACTCTTATTTTGGACAACTTGGTTATTAATTTTTACAACTTGTCTGTAAATTTGGACAGCTAATCCGCCTCAATAAGATGCCCATTGTTCTTCATTTGATGAACCAATCTTACCAAGTCCTCTTCCTGTTCATGTAAGGGAAACGTAGAATGTCACAGAAGCCCGGAAACGTTCCATATCATTCATTAAAGTGAGTTGACTTCAATACTCCAAGTACGTGCAGATTCGCTCATTCCCTGACCTTTCCGGGAGCCTTTCAAGGCATTTCTCGCTACATCTCTTTCGTAGAGATGATGCTCCTTTGTTTCTCCAGGCATTTGTCCAACCTAGTCATCACAAAAGCTAAAACTTCACGAAATTTCGTGAGAAAAACACCTGTCCAAAATAAGAATCATCACCTCACTGGTGAATGTCTTAAAAAATTTCCCATTTTTCACACGAAAAATATAATTCACAAGGCAAATCTCACTTCAGGTCAAATGTACAAATCATCAGTAACGTGAATCAACACAATATTCAATGAATATTCAATAATATCACTCAAAAACAGCGAAGAAACATTGTTAGTACTTCACCAAAACTAAATAAGACTGAAGTAAGCCACGAAGTTCTGTCATATTTCTCGTAAGCAATTGCTCACACTGAATTTTCAACAAAGCAATTTCAACTCAAAACATATTCAAAATTTAACGTATTTAGTGTCAAAATCTTCCAAAAAGAACAAATATTTAGATAGAATTCATTTTTCATCAAATATTGGAATAAAAATCCATCATTTTAATCAATTTATTTTTAGTGTCCAATGTTACCCTCAAAGTGTCCAAATTTAGAAACTGTCCAAAATTATGAGCACTTACCCTATCTGGCTATTATCAGTCTAACTGATAAAAGGTCAGATTTCCTATTTTAAGACCTCTTTACATTGGAAGCAAGTTTAGATATAAAATTGTATTTTTGACTGAATTTTTACGTTTCCACCTACTGAACTCCACGCAATTACCTTGAAAAAGTAATTATTGACGAAAACTGCTGCCAAAGTACAGATGCCTTTAAAGCACTGAATCTTTTATCAAAAATTGTAACATAAAACTTCAATTTGTATTGGAAATATTTCGTTTCAAAATTAGGACATTGGCGGCATTGGTGCTTCCCTGTAGTCTGTCCAAAATTCGATACAATTCCCCTACTGACTGTACCGCTTGTTCCAAAAAAAAATTCGGAGTTCGCAAAATAACGGATATGAACCTGACATTTTTTGATTCTTGGTGGAAAAGTGAGTTATGGAGCAAATTGTTTAAAGCAAACTGAAAAATAATTCCGCTAAACACGAATATTCACACGATTTAAAGAAGTCAGGCATCGTTTGTCGAGACTATTTTCCACTAATTTTTCAAGAATTAACGAATATCATGTAAGAATTCCAACTAGATTTTGATTAGATTTTAAACAATAAAAATCTAATTTAAACTATATACTAAATATCCAGGCCACTTACCTGGGCCCATTATGCACTCCCCATTACTTCATTCTATCTGAACCCCTAAGGTGGTCCTCCAGTTCCATATTTCGGCTTCTGTATGCCTGAAGTACACACACAGTGCCGTTTCTAAATTGCAGCAGACCAGCCTAGATTGGATCAGTTGCAGTGAATGTGTATTTGTATCGACAGATCTTTTTATGCCGAACTCGTTTCTGAACCAGCCTCTCTTGTTTAGGCGGTTCATTGTCAATGAATTAGGCATTACTTTTTCATCCATTCACTGGACTAATTCGATACGGCTGCTGAAAAATCTGCAGCTGCCGAGTTTCCAACCCTAGACCTCACAGTCATAGAGACACTACTCTACCAATTGATCCACTGACGCTCTTAATGTTAATTACCAAACATAGATTCCGCTTTTAGAACAATTTCATCCCAGTTTGAATTTGAAAGCTTTAAATAGACTCAGGCTTAAAATCGAGAATGTTTAGTCTGCAAAATATAGGGCAAGAGATCAATCCAAACTGAGACTTTAGATCAGCGATTTGATCTACATAAATATTCTTCACCTTATTCTTATATTGCCAAATTCTACGGATTAAATATATTCTAGGATCAGTATATAAGTCTATTTGGACTATAGAGTAAGATGGGGTAATTTGGAATCATGTAATTTGGATCTTTTAGATTTCCTAACATTCTTAGATGGCGAAAGGAAAAAACAACGAAGAAGTACTCGAGAATGTAGAGTCTTGTACTTCTTCGTGGTTTAACTATCTCCACTTTAACTATCTGAAATAGTGATAAAATCTTAGTAGGGTAACATGAGGTAATTTGGAACCATTTACAATTTGGGACATTTGAGATTTTCTCAGTGTTTCATAGATTCAAAAGGAAGAACTCTGTTCCTTTTGTTCTTAAACGTCCTTTTGTTCTATTTTTCGGTATTTGTTTGCTCTTTCCTCATCTGAAACAGTGAGAAAATCTCAATTGTCCCAAATTGAAAATGGTTCCAAATTACCCCATTTTACCCTACTGAGATTTTATCACTATTCAGATAGTTAAAGTATAAAAAAAAACCGCGAAGAAGTACAAGACTCTATATTCTAGAGTACTTCTTCGTTGTTTTTTTTCGTATCGCTATCTAAGAATGTTAGAAAATCTAAAAGTTCCAAATTAGACATGATTCCAAATTACCCCATCTTACTCTATAGTTACCTCATTTTACACTATTCCAAATTACAAATTATATAAATTCCGAAATACGTAATCTTACCCTGAGGATACCAAGATTTGATCCATTTGAAAGCGTTTGACATTCTGATAAAACTTTTATAGAGGTAATAAATCTTAAATGGACCGGTATGAAGATCATTATCTTAAGGAATGTCCAAGAAAAATTAACAGCGTAAATCACTTCCTTAGAAATATGCTACAAATATGTTAGAAATGGTAAGTGCTATTCCGAATTTTTTTTTCGCGTGACAAGTAGAACAGATTGAATTCAATCACATTCCATTCAGAAAATTTTATTGGATTAGTTGTCAACATGGCTTCGTTTTACAAAATTATTAATTATTCTTTTTATAAAATTTTGAAATAGTTTCTTTTTCGATAATTTATAAATGCTGTTTTATTCGCAAAATACTCGAAAATTTTATGTCTTATGGTGTCTATACACTAGAAGCAATTTTACTCAAAAATTGTCTTTTCAAAAAAAAAAATCTGACGTTTCTGCCTACAAGGATAGGGGAAATTTTCTTTAAAAAAGCATTTTTTAAAGAAATTGCTCCCAGTGTGCAGAGCACATTAGAAAAAGGTAAAAGTGAACACATTCAGATTGCAAACCAAAATTCACACAGAAATGTTCAAATTATCAACCCCTGTTAAGTTCTATGGGTGAAAATGCTCCGTTTGGAAAATTAGGATGTTCCTCGATGTAGGATGCAGGAGGTACATCCTTGCTCATTCATGGTATCACCCATATATATTTATGATATGCTTGGAGTTGCTGCTCTAGGGGAAAATTTCCACATTATGGTGTGCAATAAAATGGGGGAAGATTGTCATTTTAGAATAATTCTGTCGACGAAGCTTGTGCGGAGAAAATGATAACAGTAATAGTGTGGCATTTTCGGGCACAAGCTCTACCATTCACCCAGTCTTATAACGATTGCACGGAGACGAAAGATAAGCCATGTAAAATGAGTGATTCTCCGCATTTGCCGGAACAAGAAAGGGAAAATTCTTGCTGAGGTGAACCCAGTGGCTTCTGGCATTTTCTCCCATTTAAAATTCACAATAGCGAAAATTTCCTGTCGCATTTCTTTGTTTCTTATCTAACACCAAAATCCTCATTCTTTGTCAGTTCTTCTCCGACTTTTTTTTCTATTTCAACAAAAAATTATTATATATAGTGAATCCCGGAACCCCCCTTACTTCCAGGCCAAGCCTTCTAATTCGCCCCTATGAAACCTCTCTGGGGCTTTATGAAACAGATTTTATTTAATTGTGTTCCCGTCAGAGAATCCCGAGGAAAATAATATCCCATCACACATGTATTACGGAATGATTTAATAATAGAGCACCAGAAATGTGAATTACACTTTTGTCCCTCGGTGTTTCCCGACTGGAATTTGATTGAATTGAAATGTATGAAGCCATTAGAGATAATTTGATCTTCAATCTAATTTGCTGAACTAACCCAAAAATCCAGACTGCATGAGGGTAAAATTGTAGTTTATCTTCGTTCTGCAAGGCAAAAATAATAGTTTGAATGAAAATCTAGGGATTTTTTTTGAGGGATATGTGCCAGAGGGGTATATAGATTTCAAACGATCTTTTAATTCATTGTGAGAAGAATAGCGTAGAGAATTATATTATGTCTAATGGAATGGGGTTGAATTTCAGATTTTGCAGACTAAAAGAAGCCAAATAAATATTGTTGTTAACGACGGAAAAGCATGAGATATTGCATTAATTTTGCTTAGAAATTTAAATGGAAAAATATCACCTCTTACTTTAAATTTGCATATAGTAGCTGAAAATATCTCCATTCTCGTATCTTACGCCCTCAACCTCTGCTAGAAAAAAATATACGCATAATCATTGTTATTAGTGTTGGCACAAATCCGCAGAATTACACACAAGAAAAAGCTTCCACGGGTACAACCAATTTCTGCAGAGCTTTTGCCTTTTTTTCTCCTTCAGCAGCACTTCGCTTCAGTCAGTTATTAGATTCTCCTACGAAGATGTACTTTGGGTGGCCATTTGGGGGGTGGTTGAGCGTTGGGAAAACACAGGAAGAAATTGGAAATTTCAATAAATCGAACCCTCGCAAGCGTTTCATGGGCTTGATTCGTGTTGCAGCCTTCACCATCGACTTGCTTTCATATATTACTAAATTATTAGGGGTCAAAGTTTCACTACTTCACTGAAATTTTGCACACTGTTGAGAATTTTGAAGAAAGACGAACTAAAAGAAAAATCCAATCTTAAAAAGAATTTTGAATTTTGATTCAAAATTTACGTACTTAATTTTTGTAAACTCTGATGAAAATATATATGACCATAACCTTTGTTTGTTTTGTGAAGGTATTGGGTGCTGATATTAATTTTAACCAACAAGAGATGTTAGTAAGGATTCTTTATAAAAAATACATCGCCTATTTTTATCTACAATGTACATGAAATATAAAAACAAAACCATATAACAGAATAAAATTCAGCACATTCAGCAACAGATAAAATAAAAACGAGCAATATCAAAAACATAATTCTAATAATAGCTAAAATCACAAATTTTGGTAAGGGTTCACTCACTCAGTTTAGAATTCAGAATTTCAATATGGATTATGTTCTGGGCCCTGAGATAGAATTTATTCCAGTCCAATTAAGGGGTCACATGGGTCTCTCAGGTCAAAAAATAGGCCTTTTTTCTGATAATAATTTATTGTGTAGAAAATATTTTAGAAATTCCAACTTTTGGGATATGAAAGAGTAACTTTAGAACAAAATTTAAAAAAAATTGAAAAAATTTGTGTTACAGTTTAGTGATTAAAATAGTAACTTCAGAAAATAAAAATTATTATAAAAAAGTAGTAAGTAAGGAGCAGCGAAAAAGACAAGTTCAAATTGAGAATAAATTGTAACTTAATTGTAAAAAGGTGTCTTTCAAATAAAAAATATAACAAAAGGACATTTATCGAAGACAATATTCTACCGAGTGCTCCAAGCCGGATATATTGGCTATTTATTGATACAATTATTTTTGTCTGCAGGTAATCATCTTTAAACAATTTGAAAATTCTACCACTGGTAGTTGATTTTCGTAACCATTTCGCAAAAAACAGACCTTGCGGTAGGCAGGATTTCTCACAGTAGGTTCATCTGATATCAAAAAACCAAATATACTCTGTTAGAGGATTAGTTGGACCCTTGAATGATCAAAGGATTTTTGAAAAAAAAACAAAATTTGGATTTTTGGTAAAAGTTTTTGTAAAAAAGTATCAATTTCACCCTCTTTTACAACACATTTTGTATAGTAAAAATGGTCCTGATTAAAGGAAGTGCAAATCATTCGTTCAAACACTAGATAATACTTCTCAAAACAAGTATGCAACATTTCAGAAAGATTGGTACAGTAGACTCTTAGTTATCTTGACTACCGCATTATAAAACGGTGTTTTGAGAAAAACGCGTTTAAAGTTTAAGTATCTCCGAGAGTTTTACTCCGACTGACTTGAAATTTTCAGAAAATATTTTTCAAATGTTATACTATAAAATAAAAAATAAATAAAACAAAATGATTTTTTTGACATGAGAGACCCATGTAACCCCTTAAACCCCTTAAACACAAGGGGAGAGCACGCTGCCATGGGACGTTCGGACGACTCAGGCGACAAACAACTCAGTTCCTTATTCAATATGTTTTTAATTAATTTGACCCATTATACTATTACATTTGAATAGCTAGTCTAGTGTCTCAAATTTTCTGAAAAGAGCCATGAGTAAAATTCATTAAGAACATACAAAAAATAAGTTGTCTGCTGCTTAAGTCGCTCGACGGTAGCTCGGTTTCCCCTACGTTTCTGAATTTTTTGTCTATATCTTCGAAATAAAGTTAATGGTACGTATGTGGTCACTTCCCAGGCTTTCTGATCTTTGTATCGACTGAGATAGTTTAGCCAGAGATCTCATGGTTAATGAATGAAAGTACTCTTACCAACTGTTCCGCGAGATCCCTAAAGAACTTTACATATTGACAGCACCTTTCGTCAAAAACTGTCGTTCTTACAGAATTTTGTCATTTCCCTCTACAATAATGCAGGCGATTTCATTTTAAAAAACTAATTTTAGATGTGTCGGGGACTTGAGGAACACTGAGAGATATCCGAAAAAGTTAAAATAACGTTCCGGAAATGTTAATTTTACCCTGCAGTATTTATCCGAAATCGGTGTAAATATTACCATTTTTAGGTGTATTAGGGGTTAAAAGTACCCTTTTTCATGTTAATTTTACTCTTAATAATGTGTAAAATTAACTTTCATGCACATCTAATGCGCTACTTTTTATAGAGGACTATCAGTCCTATTAATAAATAAAGATTATTACACTGAGGGAAATCCGAAAAAGTTAAAATAACATTCCGGAAATGTTAATTTTACCCTGCAGTATTGATCCGAAATCGGTGTAAATAATACCCTTTTTAGGTGTATTAGGGGTTAAAGTTATCCTTTTTTCATGTTAATTTTACCCATTTTACCCTTAAAAAGGTGTAAAATTAACATTAAAAAATGTTGATATATTTTTACACCTAAAAAGTGTTAATGTTATGAGGAAAAAATGTTAATCGCACCCTCTTTTTTTTCTCAGTGTATTATTATTATTACTAAAAACTGTTGATATTATTTTTTTAGCCTAAAAAGTGTTAAACTTCTGAGAAAAAATGTTAATCGCACTCTGTTTTTTTTCCTCAGTGAACTAATTACAAATATATTTAATGCATAATAATAATGGGAATTTCCTTCAGCTGCCTTACAAAATCATGTATTTGCGGAGGTAACCTAAGCGGATATTGCGTACGTATAGGTCTAATGGCCTAAAAATTTCCCTTTTAATGTTTTTAACACTAAACCTACCAAAATCCGGTCAAATTGACCAGTGTAAAATTAACACATATTTAAACGGTACAATGTCAGTCTCAAACTTTATGAATTTCTTAAAATATGGGTATAATATATTTTTCATTGTTCAAATTTTAGTTTTTAGCTCTTTTCCAAGACAAATTTGTTGAGTATCCTATACCCTACCGCGGTTTGTCATTTGACCGAAAAACGACCAAAAACGGTCGGTAGGTTTAGTGTTAAATTCACATTTTTAACATTTTTCGGGAATAGAAGCCAAACAAGGACAAATATCTACCGGTCTTCGGTGACTCCCTTACATAATCATCTTTTTTGATTTATTTCAAAACACAGTAGGGGGAGGTGGGGCTACTTTGAGCTGTGGAGATATAAAAATATACAATTTTTCCGCATATTTCTAAAGAAAATTGAGCTTCAACATAATGTAATTTAAATACACACAACTATTGTGGATCTAAATTGAATTATGACTGAGTCCAGATTTCTTTTGATGCAAATGTTGAAATATTTATGAACTATGAAATTTTCGAAAATTTCAAAAAAGCCGTATTAACTGAACCAAGACCCAGATACCATTCTTTGTGTACATTTCTCCCCTCTTGAAATGGAGAGTCATATATCCTTGCATATATCTGGTGAGGTGAATGGTGAATCAGGAGGAGGTGTGGTGCCAAAAAGAACGGATTCATACTAGGCGAAGGAGTCATTTTGTAGCATACACCACGATCAATGGCCCAAGATGGGAAATCACAAAAGATATCAGCAACATCTTGCACTTCATGCAAAAACAAATCGCATTGGATATCTCTCTAGGTACATCATGCAGAAACATTTAAGAAGTGAAGACGCCAAATGTCGCTGAAAATGTCTCTGTTTGCCTTTCACCGTGAGATTTTCCAGCATTTGTCAGGCAAAAGAGATTGATTTTAAATTCAATTGTCTCACTTCAGAGCAAAAATTCACCATAATACGAATGAACAAGATTTTCTTTCGGTTTCTTTACTCTTTCAAGCAATAGACATTATCTATTAGAAAATTTTATATTCTTCAATAAGGATTTACTTAAAAAAATATTTGTTAGTCAAGTTGAATTTGGAAAATTATTTTAAAGCCAAATATTCATTAAGAAGTACAATTTTTGGAGTCATTTAACTCGTACGTTCACCATCATCCAACTATTTACACATTAAAATAATTTTCTTGTTAAATATCTCACGGAAATTATGTTTTCCATGGGGAAGCACTCATTCTTCCCAAAGATCTTCTATTTGTGGAAATTTTTATATAGTCGAGAATGGTAACTTGCAAAAGTATAAACCGAAATAATTCCAAGAACTATGGCGGAATCTGTCTGATGTTTGAGCATGACAAAAGTGTCTCTAATTAAAAGAATTCTAGCCATAAGAACTGGGTGTTTCGAATCAAAATTACTCTATGTCTCTGATTAGTGGTGTAATATCCAAGATGAACCATAGAGTGGTACAGAATCAAATTCACGCCACGGCATGACCTAAATAAACATTTAAACGTTCTGCCTTCCTTGGCCCAATTGAGCGCACTCTCCTGCCCCCTCTAACCCTACCATCTGAGGTTTGCTCCTTCTTGACGAATAAATGGGGGAATAATCTTTGGCATTTGGCTGCCAGCATCCGGCGAGGCATCCAGTACTGAATAAACACTCGGGATAAAGTTCCACAAACTTGGAAGATTAGAGGTATGGGTCCTGAGACAGCGGATGGTATTGCAGGAAGTTCGGGATGCCTTTGGGGGAAAAAGGAGCGTGGAGCAATTAGCAATTAATGGGAACCTTAATGGATTGCTGGTTTCTCAAATTTATCCACAAACACACACACGCATATATGAAGGGTAGATTTTTCTCCCTCTTATTTTTATCATTTCATCAGAAGGGTGACTAAGAGAAAAAACCTTTGCGAAATGCTCGAACTTACTTCAGTCCTAATATTCTTTTAATACACGAACTAAACAGAAATAGCAACATATTTGTGATCTTTTTATTGCTTGATCCCTCACTGAGAGAAATCCGAAAAAGTTAAAATAACATTCCGGAAATGTTAATTTTACCCTACATTATTGATCTGGAATCGGTGTAAACATTATGCTTTTTAGATGTATTATGGGTTAAATTTACCCTTCTTCATGTTAATTTTACACTCAAAAAGGTGTAAAATTAACATTAAAAAATGTTGATATATTTTTACACCTAAAAAGTGTTAAATTTACGAGGAAAAAAGTTAATCGCACCCCCTTTTTTTCTCAGTGCTGGAAATTTCTACCTTCCACCCCGAAGGGTCACTTTTATTTAATAAATCATCGCGAAGCAAACGATTTTTACGAAATAACATCACGTTGCATGTGCGTCTAGACGTAAGCGAATCTAGAGGCTATACTATTAGAGATAGCAACTTTAACACCTTAACCTTGACTCTTTCCACACTGAGTTTTCACAACGTAATTTAAATTGAAATCATACCTAAAATTTAACGGTCTTTGTGTTAATACATCCTAAAATGAATAAATATTTAAAACCAAAATGAATTCATTGACTATTCAAAGATTACATACATAATTTTAATTAATTTATTTCCATGGCCGAAATTACACTCAAAGTGACCGAAATTAGAAGCTGGCCGAAATTTGGCACACTTCCCCTACATGTTTTTTAGGCTTGCACTTCATCCACTTACGAAATTATCCCTGAACCATTGCATTGGTAAAATCGATTTTCAAGGTCAAATGTTGATTAGTTTCTAGAGAGTGTATTTCTCTATAAAATCGTACAATTACAGATTTATTTAAAGAGTAATGGAATTTTGAAGCAATAAAAGACATTTATATTCATTACAGATTAAATCTTGTTTGAATAACTACTTTAAATGTTTTTTTACTGATTCATTTTAACTTTTTACTGCTCATAAAATATAATATTCTCTTTTTGACTGTAAGCAAAAAAAAATCATCATGAGGAAATGGGATTTTGTTAACAGAAATATCCGTAGAATTTTTATGAATGAGTAGATAAAAATTGCGATGGAATATTATTGAGGGTATTTTGTTCATTTCCACATGAGTTCACCGTGTATTTGTATTCAAAACACTGAGACAAAACAAAAAATGCCTAATAGCTAGTGATATGATAAATTTTTAAAATCATATATAGAACATTTTTATCGTGGAAAGTTATGTTAATGTGATTCTGTGGTATATAAGAAATAATAGATGATTCCAATTAAAATTATTTTCAAAATTTTTTTTCAGAGTGTACTTTCATTGTGAAATTCATTTTAATATTTTCATCATGTTTAAATTGAAAAATTCCAAAAATACCCCAATTCCTCAACAACAAAAAATCGATTAATTGAAGAGAGACGAGCACATACACCCCCTCAGAGAGTATAGCCAACCATTATATGTGGATGCTAGAGGCATTGTTTCTGACCAAACAAAGATTCCCAGTTCTCTCGGAAGTTTTTCCCATTTTCGGCCACACAATGTCACTGGCAATTCAATTTAGTATCAAAAGAGAAACTTGATAATTAAAACAGATACACCGAATTATATTCACTCTCTCAGTGGATATCTTTCTTGCCTTACTCAACATCAATGTTAGAATATTCTCAATTTCTACCACAATGATTCCACAGGAAATGATTCTGGTCATTCACAAGTCCACAAGATGAACCTAGAATGATATTTTGATATGATGCTGTGAAAACATAATTAAGAATTTAATTTAAATTGATTGTACAATATTATATTCAATTCTCTGTTATGATTTTGCTAATTCTATAACAATATTATTGGGGAAACCGGGGCAGATCTGAACAGAAACAGCTTCGAATGGCTTTGAACATTGCATTTTTTTCATTAGATGCAAAACTTCCAGAAGATAAGACCAATAGATATTCCTATAGATCATATTGATACTTATCCACCGCAGAAATGGTCAACATAGTCCAACTAAGTTTAGAAATAGGGGAAAGTGGTCTGCCTTTGAATGCGGCAGCCTTTGAATATTTTTTTCTCTTATGTCCCAAAGCAAAAATTCTATTTTGTTAATCGAAGTTAAAAGAAAATAGTTGTATTGACTATAGTTTAGTTTAGAGAATAGAATTTTTGCTTTAGAAAATAAGAGAAAAAATGAAATATTCAAAGGCTGCAGCATTCAAAGGCAGGTCACTTTCCCGTACAGATTATTTTTCTTATAATAACAAGAAAATGAAAATTTAAATAAATTTATCAATATATTCCTATATCAGTTTTTCTCCAGACACATTTGAGGAAAATTTTGATGTATTTAACACCTAATAATTTATATTAGAAAATAAAGTTGAATTCGGAATCTTCAAAATTGCATGGATCTCCCCAGTTATTTATAAACTTTGAATAGAATTTATTTTTGCAATCTCAAAAGCAATTAAATAAAAATTCAATCAGAATTTCTCATTTCATTACTTAAACTCAGCCGATAAATCTAAATTTATGCAATAGTTCGACTTTTTGTGAGTTATTCGATTTGAAGACAACGATAATGCGTCTACACAGAAAAAAATATTTTGTAAAATTGTTCGTAAATGTTTGTGAAATCCTATGGCAGACTTACGAAATGCTCGTGAATCGTATAACTCACAAACAAGCTCGTAAAAGATTGTACTTTTTTCAGAAACATTGTTCGTAAAATGATCATTTGACGAACATATTTTGTACTTTTCCAAACATTTCTTCGTAAATGTTCGTAAACACCCAAAAAAATGTTCGTAAAATTTTGTCATTTGTAAATACGAACAAATGACAAAATTTTACGAACGTTTTTTGTGTGTTTACAAACATTTACGAACAAATGTTTGTAAAAGTACAAAATATGTTCGTCAAATGATCATTTTATGAACAATGTTTGTGAAAAAGTACAAAATTTTACGAACTTGGTTGTGGGTTATAAGATTCACGAGCATTTCGTAAGTCTGCCATAGGATTTCACAAACATTTACGAACAATTTTACAAAATATTTTTT
The DNA here is from genome assembly GCF_024763615.1 of Phlebotomus papatasi. Taxonomy (NCBI): domain Eukaryota; kingdom Metazoa; phylum Arthropoda; class Insecta; order Diptera; family Psychodidae; genus Phlebotomus; species Phlebotomus papatasi. The sequence goes on from NC_077223.1 coordinate 38,190,201, forward strand.
CCTGTGTACGGAAAACCCTCTCATTAAGTCAACCTTATTTGTATCATCAGCGTGGCATTATTTTATTTGTCCCGTTATTTTCCTCTTTCATTAAAAAATTATTCAATTGGACACAGAAAACAAAAGTCATAATATTGTTCGTAAACGTTTGCACTTTCCCACTGTGGGCTTACGAAATATTCGTAAATCGTAAAACCCACCAAAAGTTGGTAAAAGTTTCTATTTGTTTTACAAAGGTTGTTCGTAAATCGATAACTTGGCAAGTGTTTTTTGTTCTTTTACAAACATTTGTTTGTAAATGTTCGGAAATGTATAGGATTTTGTCATTTGTTCGTAAAGTTTTGTCAAGGAAACAAAAATGTTTGTAAAAGTTTTTCAGTCAAAATAAGAACCTTGCAGAAAACAAATTAAAGTCTAACCATTTTTAGAGCTTATTATTTACTCTACGAGTTCATACATTTCGCAACCCTTGAATACTAACCCTTTTTCGTTTTTTGAAAATTTAAAACTCATTCAGAAAACTTTTATACAAAAATTCTCGTTCGTACTCTATGTTATATTCCTACTTCAGTGGCCATTTAATTTATACTCGTCTAATAAATTGTTGTTTTTCTGTTCCACCTAAAAAAAAAGTAAATATGTGTCAGACGTATTGAAATAACAAGCTTATAAAATATTCGCAAGCTATATCGATTCCCAGAGAACTCTTGAAAACGATATGGTCTGATACATCCATTTGATATTGACTAGTTAACCCCAAAAAAGGCCTCCCACGGTGCTTTTTTTTGTGCGCAATGGTGGCACGAATGGCACAAATGTTTGAATTTTACAATTTAGGGGAAACTGGGGCACCACCAAACACGGGGTACCACCAAACACTAATTTTTATTTCTAAACTACTTGGACTATCTCGATCATTTCTTCAGTGAACAAGCATCCCTATAGTGCCTATAAATTCTGATAGGTCTTATCCTCTGAAGTCGAATATCCGATTAAAAATTCGCAGTGTTTGGTGGTACCCCGTGTTTGGTGGTGCCCCAGTTTCCCCTATACAGATAGTTTGGAAAAAGTTTCTGCCAGAGGGATATGTGCCGGGAAGTGGAAAAATCAATTTGTTATATCCCCCCCCTCTTTCTCCATGGAGTTTTGCACCATTTGTCTAGATGGGGAAGAATTTTCGGGCATGGTGCCCAAAATGGGAATGGGGGAAGTCTATTGTAAAAGATACTTTATAGAAATTCTAAGAAATTACAACCATCTTTCATGTGGAGAGGATGATTTTACCGTTTAATCCCAAGAACACACGGAAAACTCCCTGTCTCATAGCTTCAATAGGAATTCCGTAAAAGACACCCTCAAATAGTCCCATCTCTGTGTGTTTAATTACGCACTACTTCGCTAATCTGAGTCTAAATTACAATTGTGGCAGTACCACGGGGATCTTTTTGCCAAGATGGGTGCTTTATTAACACCTGCAGAAGTTTCTGGTAGAAGTTTAGTACAGTGAGATTGCACAGAAATCCAAAGAGGTGCGCTCTTCAAAGCCATCATCGGAGCAAAAAGGAGTTGGGCAGGATTGTGTAAACCCTAATTTATCAGTTAAGATTACGATAATGACGAAACTTTTGCTCTCACCGTGTGCAGAAATGACGAGATTCATCAAGCACTTGGTCTTTTTTTTTCTTTCAGTTCTGCGTCTTGGAAGAAGAAAAACTTTCAGAGATTTACCCCCAAAAAGCTTTTTCTGTTTTTTCGCTTTTCCTCCTAACCTTTACGTCCAACTTCCCTGTTTCTTTCACAGTTTCGCATTGAAAATTTATAGAAAGACATTTTGGATTAAGAAAAAAAAAAAAGAAAAATCATAACCATCGTCTTACTACTGCTTTTCTTCTTATGCTTCTGAATGGAATTTTAATCTAAACTTTTTGGGTGAATCATTAAAAAGATGAGTATAAATTCCCCACATTTTAATTACTTGAGTCTAATGAGAGAAATTCAATGGGGAGATTAGTGATAACGAAGGAGATTTCCTAATGTCTCAATCACTGAATAATTAATTTACAGCAGGAATAAATTAATAATTTGAGAGATTTTATAGGTTTAACACCAATCAACATGCTTTTCATTACGTATTCATTAAGACAATTCATCTTAGCTTGTCTTACGTTTGAATATTTCACAATAAAATTGATTGATCCCATTTCTGACATAAGTTTCCATACAATTCTTCATAATTTCACTATGACTCAGATTTTAATTTATTCTTCATCTTGATCTTTTTTTTCTTTATTCTGTCTGGCTCAACTACTAAGGAATCTAACAGCATTCCTCTGACTTTCTATTAAAATGCTAATATCAAGAAGAGACTTTGACAAACTGCAGCAGATGCTTCTCATTTTAATTGTCTTCCATTCACCAACTAATTGAATAAGTCAATTAACCCGGTGGATCCTCATCTTCTACTGCGATCATCTGCACAAGATGTTTCTTCACATTCATAGGGATTACTAGGGATTTATAAAAATTGAAAACCACTCAGTAAAATAATTCCCTGTGATCGCAAGAAGCATAGAAAATTTCCCACTCAAAACACACCATGGTGGCTCAAAAGTGGATTATAAATCTTCTTTATGATCTTAAGACTCTTAGGCCGTAGCGATGAAAATTCTCAATGACTTCTACACTAGTTTCCCTAGAGGATTTAATGTGTTTTGAGATCAGCGAATGAGATGATGAGGAATTATGTGTAAAAAACATGTTATTTTACTAAGACTATTGTTGAGGATCGCTTTGTTGTTTGAATATTTGCTAAAATTATTGCTCAACAAAAAAGAGTATCTTTTCTCTATTTCCTTCTTTGGAAATTGCCTTTCATTGACGTGCACTTGAGGATGTACGGGATACACCATTATTTATATTTGCGATGCGACTGAAGGGATGGAATAATACATTGTAATGTAAACAATAAGTTAATAATAATAATAATAATGCTAGCAAAACATTCCATAAAGAAACAAAACCTTCCCGCAAGGGGATTTCTAGACAAGCATTATTATTTTTTCTTGTACAGGATAAGATTGTCGTTGTCAGTCTCATGCCCGTGGAATCAAGTGCAGTGAAGTTCACTGGATGCAATCGGAACACCTTTAACGCCAGAAAAATTCCTGGTGACGTAAAGAGGATTCGAACCCAGGACACTTGCATCATAGAGCAAATGCTCTACCACTTGACCCATTGAGTGCCCAATCAATTATATAAAGTCATTAAAATTTGAATTTAGAAAAAACTTGCAATAAATTTGATTCACGTTGTGAGTGATTTTCCTGAAGTAATTTCGCTATTATAAAGGGGTGGCAAAGCGTCCCAGGCTTGGATGCTAGGGGAAAGTGCCCATGCTTTATACCATTGGAAGCTTCGTAATGAGTAAATTTTCTATGTTTCAACAAAATGTATGTGACTCATCGCAACCATTTTTTAAAAGTATAGGAAAGTGGCCAGTTATTTTAGTATAGGAAAGTGGCCAGTCACGTTTATTGAGAAACATAGGAAAAATTTAGTCGTTACGAAGCTTCCAATGGTATCAAGCATGGGCACTTTCCCCTATACCTCAAAAGTATTTTCGCATCATTTACCGTTTACCGGTGCGCAACCGATTTAAATCGATTAATAAATTACTCAATAGATTCCACAAAATAGTTTAAAGAGTAATAAAAATTATATTCGAACAAAAATTACTTATCGGTAAAATAACCGGTTCATTACCGGTTCACAACTGATTTATAAATCACTCAAAATATTTCCCAAAATACAACTCAGAAGTAATTTAATTAAATTTCGTATAAAAATTATGTATCGGTTACGAACCGGTTCATTAGCGATTCAAACCCGATTGGAACCAGTTCAGTTTTATAGGAAATTCCAAGACATTTCCAACGTGCCCAAACACGATTCCATTCGCTTGAATAATGCGATCTCTAATGTCTTTGTACCTTTTGACCTTGAAAAACCGTTATTACACTGAAATAAAACCGAAAAAGTTGAAATAACATTCCGGAAATGTTTATTTTACCCTGCAGTATTGATTCGATATCGGTGTAAATATTATGCTTTTTAGGGTGTATTAGGGGTTAAAGTTATCTTTTTCATGTTAATTTTACCCTTAGAAAGGTCTAAAATTAACATTGCAAAATGATGATATATTATATTTTTACACCTAAAAATGTTAAAGTTATGAAGAAAGAAAGTTAATCGCACCCCCTTTTTTTCTCTGTAGGAATGATTCAACGGTATTTCCGTCTAAGGACAAAATGTCCGCCTGGGTAATCTCTAACTAAAACATATCCAGAAATGAAAAAAATCGCACGACGCGTTTTCGAGCAATCACAAAAAAAAACATAGTTTTGGAGGGGAAGGGGAGGAGTGGGGAAAAATGAGGGACATGTGAACGATCCTTGGGTCGACTTATGGGGGTCCTCCGAAGATCCCATGTCGCTATCTCTTACCGTTTGGCCTCTAGAACTGGCGACAGCCGGACGGACAAACAGATAGACGGACAAACAGCGTGACGACATTTCTCAGAAATCATCTGAAACGTGAAGATTTGTTGACAAAAGTGGTCTCCAGGGGGTGGAAAGTGGAAATTTTGGGGTGTGAAAAAATAGAGGGATTATAATACTGCTCTCTCCGTGGAGTTCGAGCAGTTAAAATTGTTTTAGGATTCTATTTTCAAAATTTCGTTGTTATGAAAAGAAGCTTATACCGCTTATTTAATCGTAGGTTAGCATAAAATAAATATTAACATTTTGAGTACTGTAGATTACGTATTACTTCAAACCTAAATTTGCTTAACAAAATATATAACAGTAACTTCGCGTAATCATATTAGAATTGACCATAATTATGTTAAGAAAAAGTAATCCATGTTTAAAAGGATGGTGAAGTGTAGCAGGAAATAGACGGAGACACTGAACCTTTCTTGATTTTCACAATTTTATTCTCTACTGAAAATCAAGAAAGGTTCAGTGTCTCCGTCTATTTCCTGCTACGTCCTGTCGAACCGAAATTCTTCTGAGATGGTGAAGTGTATAAAAATTCGCAAATCAGAGCTTGATACAATTATGGCCTGTGCTCAATAAAATTGTTCTCAAGAATAAGTGTTTCAAAAAGAAAAACTTAAAAAAAGAAAAATATTTTGGAAACTTTACTTCATTGTAGATTACTTAAGATAAGTGTACCAAATTCCGGCCAGCTTGCAAATTCGGCTATCTTTTTTGTTCCTTAAATTTAAATGAATTTTAAGTTTTTGCATACCTACTCTAGAGATTATACAATGCAAAAAAAATAACAAAAAATATCGCTTCGACGAGCAAGGTGATCTGAAAAAGGCATTGAAAGAATTTCGGAATGGCAAGGAACTATGAGAATGTAGGTGGCCGGAATAGGTCACTAATGCTATGTCTACATTTTTATTCATTTTAAAATGTATTAAGAATGATTTTATACTAAATAAAGACGATAAACTGGCTACAAGGTTCCAAGCAACACTCCTTATAAAAATGTAACAAAAAAAAAAAACAATTTGTATTAAAAATATTACATTTCAAACTTGAGAATTTGGCGCTTGCATGAAACTATGCCAAAATTTGGCACACTTACCCTAAAAATATTGTTTTTCATTCAAGTTTTTAATTAGCAAAATTTAGTAGCTTCTTCTAGATTCCTCTTATCAAGGCCTTCACAAGATCATCACCACCACAGAGAAAAATTTTGAGTTAGAAAAAATTAAGAAACGTGGTTTTGAATCAAGAGTACAAGAATTTCAAACTATTTTCCCCTATAATTGAGATATTTTGCGCTTGAATTTCTCTAAAAGAGTATGATAGTTTAAAAAATAGAATAAATTGTGCTTAATAATAGGAGAACAGTGGGTTTGATTTTAGAGAATCGTAGTTTTGAACACTGATAGAGCATACAGAAGTTTTAAAGTTAGAAGGTCATGGTTTTGATTTTAGAGTATAGAGGTTTCGAGTTAAGACTATTTTGGTTTTGATCTTAGCGAAATCATCGTTTCGAAATAAGAGTATAGTGGTTTTGAATTCTATTATACTATTATGGTCTTGATTTTAGAGTATTGTGGTTTTGATTTTAGAAACTTATGGGTTTGATTTTAGAGTATCGTGGTTTTGATTTTAGAGTATCGTGGTTTCGATTTTAGAGCATTGTAGTTTTGATTTTAGAAACTTATGGTTTTGATTTTAGAAACTTTTGGTTTTGATTTTAGAGTATGATGGTTTTGATTTTAGAGTATCATGGTTTTGATTTTAGAGTCTCATGGTTTTGATTTTAGAGTATCAGGGTTTTGATTTTAGAGTCTCATGGTTTTGATTTTAGAGTATCGTGGTTTTGATTTTAGAGCATTGTGGTTTTGATTTTAGAAACTTATGGTTTTGTTTTTAGAAACTTATGGGTTTGATTTTAGAAACTTATGGTTTTGATTTTAGAGTATCATGGTTTTGATTTTAGAAACTTATGGTTTTGATTTTAGAAACTTATGGGTTTGATTTTAGAAACTTTTGGGTTTGATTTTAGAAACTTATGGGTTTGATTTTAGAGTCTCATGGTTTTGATTTTAGAGTATCAGGGTTTTGATTTTAGAGTCCCATGGTTTTGATTTTAGAGTATCAGTGTTTTGATTTTAGAGTACCATGGTTTTGATTTTAGAAACTTATGATTTTGTTTTTAGAAACTTATGGGTTTGATTTTAGAAACTTATGGGTTTAATTTTAGAGTCTCATGGTTTTGATTTTAGAGTATCAGGGTTTTGATTTTAGAGTCTCATGGTTTTGATTTTAGAGTATCGTGGTTTTGATTTTAGAAACTTATGGTTTTGTTTTTAGAAACTTATGGGTTTGATTTTAGAAACTTATGGTTTTGATTTTAGAGTATCATGGTTTTGATTTTAGAAACTTATGGTTTTGATTTTAGAAACTTATGGGTTTGATTTTAGAAACTTTTGGGTTTGATTTTAGAAACTTATGGGTTTGATTTTAGAGTCTCATGGTTTTGATTTTAGAGTATCAGGGTTTTGATTTTAGAGTCCCATGGTTTTGATTTTAGAGTATCAGTGTTTTGATTTTAGAGTACCATGGTTTTGATTTTAGAAACTTATGATTTTGTTTTTAGAAACTTATGGGTTTGATTTTAGAAACTTATGGGTTTAATTTTAGAGTCTCATGGTTTTGATTTTAGAGTATCAGGGTTTTGATTTTAGAGTCTCATGGTTTTGATTTTAGAGTATCGTGGTTTTGATTTTAGAAACTTATGGTTTTGTTTTTAGAAACTTATGGGTTTGATTTTAGAAACTTATGGGTTTGATTTTAGAAACTTATGGGTTTGATTTTAGAGTATTACGGTTTTGATTTTAGAGTCTCATGGTTTTGATTTTAGAGTATCGTGGTTTTGATTTTAGAGCATTGTGGTTTTGATTTTAGAAACTTATGGTTTTGTTTTTAGAAACTTATGGGTTTGATTTTAGAAACTTATGGTTTTGATTTTAGAGTATCATGGTTTTGATTTTAGAAACTTATGGTTTTGATTTTAGAAACTTATGGTTTTGATTTTAGAGTCCCATGGTTTTGATTTTAGAGTCTCATGGTTTTGATTTTAGAGTATCATGGTTTTGATTTTAGAGTGTTATGGTTTTGATTTTAGAGTATCAGGGTTTTGATTTTAGAAACTTATGGTTTTGATTTTAGAAACTTATGGTTTTGTTTTTAGAAACTTATGGGTTTGATTTTAGAAACTTATGGGTTTGATTTTAGAAACTTATGGGTTTGATTTTAGAGTATTACGGTTTTGATTTTAGAGTCTCATGGTTTTGATTTTAGAGTATCGTGGTTTTGATTTTAGAGCATTGTGGTTTTGATTTTAGAAACTTATGGTTTTGTTTTTAGAAACTTATGGGTTTGATTTTAGAAACTTATGGTTTTGATTTTAGAGTATCATGGTTTTGATTTTAGAAACTTATGGTTTTGATTTTAGAAACTTATGGTTTTGATTTTAGAGTCCCATGGTTTTGATTTTAGAGTCTCATGGTTTTGATTTTAGAGTATCATGGTTTTGATTTTAGAGTGTTATGGTTTTGATTTTAGAGTATCAGGGTTTTGATTTTAGAGTCCCATGGTTTTGATTTTAGAGTATTATGGTTTTGATTTTAGAGTATCGTGGTTCTTTTTTTTTAAAAAAAACTTTTTGTTTTGACTTTAGAAACTTATGGGTTTGATTTTAGAAACTCATGGTTTTGATTTTAAAATATTATGGTTTTGATTTTAGAGTATCAGGGTTTTTATTTTAGAGTCTCATGGTTTTGATTTTAGAGTATCAGGGTTTTGATTTTAGAGTCTCATGGTTTTGATTTTAGAGTATTATGGTTTTGATTTTAGAAACTCATGGTTTTGATTTTAGAGTATAATGGTTTTGATTTTAGAAACTTATGGTTTTGATTTTAGAGTATTATGGTTTTTCTAAAATCAAAACCCTGATACTCTAAAATCAAAACCATGATACTCTAAAATCAAAACCATGATACTCTAAAATCAAAACCATAAGTTTCTAAAATCAAAACCACAATACTCTAAAATCAAAACCATAATACTCTAAAATCAAAACCATGATACTCTAAAATCAAAACCACAATACTCTAAAATCAAAACCATGGTACTCTAAAATCAAAACCACGATACTCTAAAATCAAAACCACAATACTCTAAAATCAAAACCACAATACTCTAAAATCAAAACCACAATTCTCTAAAATCAAAACCACAATACTCTAAAATCAAAACCACAATACTCTAAAATCAAAACCACAATACTCTAAAATCAAAACCATGATACTCTAAAATCAAAACCATAATACTCTAAAATCAAAACCATGAGTTTCTAAAATGAAAACCATGATACTCTAAAATCAAAACCATAAGTTTCTAAAATCAAAACCACAATACCCTAAAATCAAAACCATGATACTCTAAAATCAAAACCACGATACTCTAAAATCAAAACCATGATACTCTAAAATCAAAACCATAATACTCTAAAATCAAAACCATGATACTCTAAAATCAAAACCATGATACTCTAAAATCAAAACCATAAGTTTCTAAAATCAAAACCATTATACTCTAAAATCAAAACCACAATACTCTAAAATCAAAACCACAATTCTATAAAATCAAAACCACAATACTCTAAAATCAAAACCACAATACTCTAAAATCAAAACCACAATACTCTAAAATCAAAACCATGATACTCTAAAATCAAAACCATAATACTCTAAAATCAAAACCATGAGTTTCTAAAATGAAAACCATGATACTCTAAAATCAAAACCATAAGTTTCTAAAATCAAAACCACAATACTCTAAAATCAAAACCACAGTTCTCTAAAATCAAAACCATGATACTCTAAAATCAAAACCATGATACTCTAAAATCAAAACCACAATACTCTAAAATCAAAACCACAATACTCTAAAATCAAAACCACAATACTCTAAAATCAAAACCACAATACTCTAAAATCAAAACCATGATACTCTAAAATCAAAACCATAATACTCTAAAATCAAAACCATGAGTTTCTAAAATCAAAACCATAATACTCTAAAATCAAAACCATAAGTTTCTAAAATCAAAACCACAATACTCTAAAATCAAAACCACAATGCTCTAAAATCAAAACTATAATACTCTAAAATCAAAACCACGATACTCTAAAATCAAACCAACAATGCTGTAGAATCATCACCACAATAGTCTAAAATCAAATCCCCAATACTCTAAAAGAATTCAAAACCACAATAGACCAACATCAAAACCAAAGTACTCTAAAAGCAAGACAATAATATTCTAAAATCAAAACCATATTAGTCTTAAATATTTCAGATTAAGCAACATACTTCAGTGGAGATGAATTCCGATTGGAAAAGTTTATATAAAAATATCGAAATAAGACAGACTATGAGAGGTTCTAAGCCTTGATACTCTAAAATCAAAACCATTATACTCTTAAATATTTCAGATTAAGCAACATACTTCAGTGGAGGTAAATTCCGATTGACAAAGTTCATATAGAAAATTGAAATGAAAGATGCATATGAGAGTTTCATGGAAGTGAATACGCGCGCATCATATGCATCACGTGGAAAAAGGTAAAGAATGAAATATATAACATTCACAAAAAAACCCTCAAATTGCCTTGATTCAAAACCTCAGAATACTCTACTTTCAGAACCAGCAATACTCGACAATCAACACAGCAAACACTCCAAAATCAAAACCATGGTACTCTAAAATCAAAACCATGGTACTCTAAAATCAAAACCATGGTACCCTAAAATCAAAACCATGGTACTCTAAAATCAAAACCATGGTACTCTAAAATCAAAACCATGATACTCTAAAATCAAAACCACAATACTCTAAAATCAAAACCATGGTACTCTAAAATCAAAACCACGATACTCTAAAATCAAAACCATAAGTTTCTAAAATCAAACCCACAATACTCTAAAATCAAAACCATAAGTTTCTAAAATCAAACCCATAAATTTTTTAAAATCAAACCCATAAGTTTCTAAAATCAAAACCATAAGTTTCTAAAATCAAACCCATAAGTTTCTAAAATCAAAACCATAAGTTTCTAAAATCAAAACCACAATACTCTAAAATCAAAACCATAAGTTTCTAAAATCAAACCCATAAGTTTCTAAAATCAAACCCATAAGTTTCTAAAATCAAAACCATATGTTTCTAAAATCAAAACCATGAGTTTCTAAAATCAAAACCATGATTCTCTAAAATCAAAACCATGATACTCTAAAATCAAAACCACAATACTCTAAAATCAAAACCATAAGTTTCTAAAATCAAAACCACAATGCTCTAAAATCAAAACCACAATGCTCTAAAATCAAAACCACAATACTCTAAAATCAAAACCATTTTTGCTACAAATTCAAAACTATTTTTCTCTATATTTAAGAGTAAAAAAGTCTAAATTCAAAGCTACTGAATTTCAAAACCATCGTACTCTAAAATTTAAGAAAATGCTCTTATAGAAATTTTTTCTTAATTTAAGCGAAATTTAAGAAAAAAATTGCTTGGAGCAAAATCGAACCCTTAGTTAGAGTATTTTTTTCTTGAATTTAGAGGGTAATTTTTCTCTGTGACTGTCTTCTACCATTTCATTCAATTTTTTCTTGAAGTTCTCGATATTCCAAATAGGTTTGGACATTTTCTTCAGATCTTATTTTGATAATAGGGAAGTGGAACATCTTTGAATTGGGGCACCTATAAAATAAGGCTTTTTCTCCTATTCTGAAATAGAAATGAGCCTTAACATAATATAATCTAGCTTGAAAATCGGTTTGTAGAGCTAAATTTGTTCATAAAGGTCCAGTTTCATTTAAAAATTTGAGTTATTATAGAATATTTTATTGAGCTACTTTTTGTACATTTTCAAAATAATTACATTGTAAGTGTTCCAAATCATTGATTTGCTTCAATTTTAATACATTGTTAAGAATATTTGAATTGTGTTAAGAGATAAAAGATTAAGAAAAATAAATTAAGCACAAGGTAATATGGTGCTTACAGATTTAATGCGAGACAGATATGTATTTTATACAAATGATACTGTTTAAAGTGCTAATTGACTTACAATCGAGTGGTGGGAGGTTTTGCATTGCAGAAGAAAGTTATCTTTAATCTTAGAAATTTGGTTTTGCAAAAGAGGAGTTTTGGCAATCTCATGAAGTTTGATTGTAGAGAAGTCCCATGATTTCTTGTAGATAATTTTTAAGAATTTATTTTGAATAATTTGAAGCTTCTTTTTGTGCGTTCTAGCACAGACTTCCCAGATGAAAAAAAAATTTGAGTAATAAACTTATTTTAAAGGCACAAAATTTCCCCCTATTACATAAAATTCGGAAAACAAGGATATAAAATTAACAATTCCATGATAGACTAATTAATAATAAATTCCTAAAATATTTTACAATTTCTTTTGTTTAAAATGAATTCCATTAATGTTTACAATTTTTGATTTCTCTACAAGTACAATGTAGACTATTGCCCATCCCTTACTCCCTCTACGTGAAAAAATCTCAGGCCAATTGAGAAATTTCAGAATATTGTAAATTGAGGTATATCATTCTGTGGACAATGCCGGAATATCCTTTCTATTCATCCTCCACCACATTCACATGAATTCCATTGAAATTGTGTCTGACTCAACTGTGCACTCTCAATTTTGCCAGCTGTCACGGGCTATTGTCCTCCAGATTCCCTTTATTCTTCCTTTTCTTCCAATGTTCGAACATAGAGCAAAAAATTACCATTCCGATCGACAGGGAGAATTCTACAAGAAAATCAGTGGCCCAGAAGGAAGAGCAGGATGAGGACAAAGACTCTAATTTATTTCTTAGCACTGGTGTTTCTTTTATATGTTATCCACATAAGTCCTTTTTCTGAAAATTCTCCAAACGCTGCACAAGTCATCCAATAAAATCCCCAAGTGTTTCAGCTGTTGCGAGATATTTCTCTGTCTCAGCAAATAATAAATCCCAAACGAAGCAAAATTGCGGCGACGAATTCATTTCTTTAAAACAAACTCAAAACCCCCTAAAAATAGCACCCAAGTTGATTTTGAGTGCATAGTGGAAAGGGGTTTCTTCCAAATGAATATTTGATTTTTCTCATCTTACACCCTATATATGTTTGCGTTCGATGGAATTTTCGATGGTCCTCAAATGCATCCTCAAAAGTCCCACAACGGACGTTCTCGACAACTTTTCCAACTCCTAAAAACATTCCTCTTCATGTGCAAGTCTCAAGTGGTTGCACTAACGCTCCACAAACACCCAAAGGTTTCACGAACATTTTTGAGGATTTCTCTTAACGAGGGGTGAGGGTGCGGAAATTGAAATTGAAAAAACATGGTTCTTCGTCTTTAAGTTTGCTTTGAGAATAAATTTTGATTGAATTGATTGACTGCTTAGTGAACCCTTCTAATTTTGCAGGAAAAAATGATGACCAAAGGTGATACAAACTTTGCGAAATGCTCGTATTCGTGACTTTAATGCCATAATTTAAAAATAGGATTGGAATTATTAGTCCTAATGAAAATAATTTATATATTTTCCGAAAAGTGGTAAAGCATTGTGTTTACGATTTTAGGTATTTTGCGAAGAATCATCTACAGTGCCCGCTTTGTAATCCGGATGATTGGGAGACAATATGACAGATGTCCGCTTCGTAATCCGGTTGGATTTTATGAATTTGTTCAACGTCTCGAAAATATAATACAAGATTTTTTTTTGTAGAATTAAAATAAAATTAGAAATAATAAAATTAGTAGAATTAAAAAAGTTTTAAAAAAGATTAAAAAGACATAATCAGAGAATTCTATGCTATTATACTTCATTTATTAAACAAAAACATCACAGGATAATTCATTTTCATTTGCTTTTTACAAATGCATACGTAACCTCAAATAACTCGTCGATAACTCGTCCGGATTACGCCGATCCGGATTAGAGAGCGGGCACTGTACTTTGTAATCAGGTTTCACTGGTAAAACTAAAAGAATCAAATTGGATTATATTCCATTTTTTGAAAAGGATGGATCATATTTGATCCTTTGAGAAGATCACTAGTCTCTCTTGAAATTTGTTTGAACATTCATCACGATAAATTACGTTTTATCGTAAACTTATTACGCATATCATATTTCTCTCGTATGAGCAAACACCAAAAAATACTTTTTCATTGTTTTTATTCGTTTATTGTGGAGTTAAATAAGTGTCAAAACAGTGAAACTTTCAAAGGACTATCGACGATCTTTTCATTCTTACCAGTCTTGCTTCGCAAACGATTTTAACCGATTCATAAATTAATCCAAAGCCACATAAAATAATATTATATATAAAGGAATTTTAATTTTAAAGTGAATTTTCATTAGGATGTTGTACCGGTTCAAAGATTCAGAATTTAAAAATCTTTAAACAAAATCAACATTTTAATTACACTTTATCACTGAGAGAAATCGGAAAAAGTTAAAATAACATTCCGGAAATGTTAATTTAACCCTGGATTATTGATCCGAAATTGGTGTAAATATTATGCTTTTTAGGTATATTACGGGTTAAAGTTACACTTTTTTATGTTAATTTTACACTTAAAAAAGTGTAAAATTAACATTAAAAAATGTTGATATATTTTTACACCTAAAAATTGTTAAAGTTACGAGGAAAAAAAGTTAATCGCACCCCTTTTTTTCAGTAATTAGATAAACTAAAGTCGGTTGCGAATTATACACTTCCTGGGACTTGTACAATGAATTAATAGGACTTATTAAAATATATGGCGAAAAGTTAACAACCTCTAAAAGCAGTTAAACATATTTGATAATAAAAAGATTGCAGGACCTTTCATCAGCAGGCGATTAGGGTAACGTGTGGTATTTCTGGACAAAGTGCTTTTTGGGACATAATATGGGTATTTTGGGACACATCAAAAATCATATAAATATTTGTTTTCTAATTATTTTTAAGTTCTATACGAAATATTAAGTTCTGTACGTATCAGATAAACATAAAACTTCTGAAATTTTATTTTATTTAAAGCGTGAAATACGCGTGAATTGTTGAGTGTCACATTCTACTTTTTACAAAACCTTCAGTGTGGTCAATTTTGCAGATGTTAACACAAACAGTGTTTAGTTTTTCACGATTTAAGTCACTTTACAAGTGAAATTTGAACAAATTTTTTATAGAAGAGTGAAGTTTAGACTTTCTACTTAAAGGTAAATAATCAGGCTCAGTGAAATTTATTTGCATAATAGCGACGTTTGTCTGTCTCGAAATACCCAATTGTCCCGAAATATACCATTCTTACTTCTTTACATTTTTTTGCTATTTTGTATAAAGAATAATGCATTTTTCAACAATTTTCGATAAGAATTTTAATCTGGATAGCACAAGGAACATAAATATTTATATCAACAAAGAAAAAAAATATTTGAGAAGTCGTTAAGCTGTTTGAAACTTGAAAGTACTAAAAAGTGTCCCGAAATACCACACGTTTCCCTATTCTTGGAAAAGATTTTATAATCCAAAACAAACTTTTGATCAGTTGACGAGGTTCGGGAGAAATGAAGATCTTACTACGCTTCCCAGTATTTACTTGCAGAATGTATCTTCTCAGTCCTCTGAAAAAAAAAACAGTGCTTTTAGCACTTTTTTGATGAATCGATAAACAAAAATATGCTGACCGGTCAACAATTCTCGAACAAAAATTGCTTACGAAATATATGAAAATGACGGTTTAAGGTTAGCGTTTTCAGCTGAATTAATTTCGGTTAGCATTTGAAGATCACAGAGTAGAGCACCCTAAGTTGCAATCTCCTATCATATTGCCTGTAGGATTAGCTACAAAAAAAAACGTCGATCAGTAATTTTCCTTAAAAATTCGGAATTTCAAAATCCTATTAAAATATCATCCTCAGGGAGTCTTGAATCAAAATATTTATATTGCTCAAATTCGATGGATTATTATGTGAATTGCTTTTTCCGTTGCGGTCGAGCAACAATATGATATCGTTTCCAATCTCAAACGAATATTTTCATGAAGAATCCAACTTGACCTGCATTTAAAAGCCTTTTATTTTTCTTTAGAAGGAAAACCCATTGTTGGGTAAGAGGACTCTTTAGAGCGGAAATTGCCAGATATCCACAATGCAGGCCAATTGAAGTGGATACCCTAACATTGCCTTATTGATCCAGCATAAAATTCATTGCGCTCTTAAAGGCCATCCAGCTGAAAACCTCCCAGAAAAACCACTCTAACATTTACACTTTTCCTCCACGAAACATTTAAAAAGGCAGAAGAACGCTTGATTGACATTTTTGGTCGTTTTCATTTGTGAAAAAAAATAAATATAACAATTCCCCACCATGATTGAGAGGGTTTATTTCCGTCGAATTTTTCCATGCACATGGTTTGTGTCCTCCAGCTATGAGTTAATTTTAGAGAATACTTTCCCGAAGAGATGTTATTCAGCTGTCACGAAGAAAAGGGAAAAATCAGGCAAAGGGCCGATGAAAATGCATGTTTTAAATCCCAATGTATTGACATGAATGTCTGAAGGAGAGTTGAAAGTTGGGCCTAAATGCGTATTCATTCAAATTTAACACTTTCCGCTGCATAAAATTAACCGCATAAACTTTTTATACGTTATTGCTCCATAAAGAAATTAACCTTATTATTTTTTTCTCTTCTAGCTCAACAGCGTCCCCGGATCTTGGAGCATCCAGCAGACGCCGTGGCGGCTCGCGAAGAGCCGCTCACACTCAATTGCAAAGCGGCTGGTCGGCCAACTCCTGAGATTACATGGTTTCACAATGGGACGCCACTCGTGCCATCGGAGAGAAGGGTTGTCCTACCAGAGGGATCCCTCTTCTTCCTCAGGTACCCACTCATTTCCATTGCTTTTCCGGGGAAGGATTTTCCGAGTTTAGGCGATTAATCAAATAATTTAGGGATGTGCCAAGACCTTTAATTTGTGCGTTGGAGGAATTTTGAGAATCTCTCAGGAGATTTGAAAGATTCAGTTCGGATTTATTACAGTAAGATTGACTTTGTATAATTATGGAAAGAGCTATTATTCGCCAAATGAAAAAAAATAGTTTAATTTTGAGTTTTGAATTGCAAGTCTTCAAGTCATAACTATAAGTCTAAAATGTATTGACTTTCCATCTGAGGCGCTTGAAAGTCGTATGACTAAAGTTATGGTTCAGTAATAACCTTCCCAGTTTAAGAACTCTCTCCAGTTAGGGTTTTTTCTGTACCAATTCGAAAGTATATCAGAGAGAACTTACCTAAAACCCGGTGGAAGTTCGAACGTTTAAACAAGTTTCACAAAAATATGTTCATGAAAAGAACATTTAATGAAATTACAACTCAAACTTCAAACTTGCCATCTTGCAATTCTACAAAATTCCACAAAAAAATAACTTTTTGGAACAAACATTTACACACTGTTGTTGACATTGATGAGAATTTAAGTTTCAAGAAACCCGAAATTCGAAATAACAGAATAATCAACGCTAAAGCAGCAGGTATGTGAACTTGTACTTTAGGCTTCCGGTAGATTTTTGAATAGGTTTAGCTTTAATTTGAAGTGGGTTATGTCTGATCAAAATGTTATTACTGAATGGAACCAATGTTGATGGTTTTTGGTGTGGTTTCTAATATGCTAAACATGTTTATCTAACTTATTAAAAGATCATATCACAAAGAGTCCTTACACTGAGAAAAAAACGGAGGTGATATTAACATTTTTTCCTCATAACTCTAACACTTTTTAGGTGTAAAAATATATCAACATTTTTAATGTTAATTTTACACCTTTTTAAGGGTAAAATAATACGAAAAAGGGTAACTTTAACACCTAATACACCTAAAAAGCATAATATTTACACCGATTTCGGATCAATACTGCAGGGTAAAATTAACATTTCCGGAATGTTATTTTAACTTTTTCGGATTTATCTCAGTGTACGAACAATTGATTTTTAATATTTTAAATATAATTTATTTTGCGTTTACCTCGAACTTTACAAAAAGCTCTCTCCGATATCCGGCACTTCGATATCCGGCTGACAGCTACCAAATACTGACGGTTGATGAATTCAAATTCTTTTTACTAAGTTTAAATAAAAAAGTTTAAATAGTAGAAGTTTTAAGTTTATATGTAGTTTAAATTTCTTTTCTATATTTTTATATAAAAATGCAATAATACTCTTTTAAGTCCTCGTCAAATTTATTAAAAATTTAAAAAATGTCATAAAAAGGAGGTACTCACATAATGGAATAAAGGAATGTTTCTTTATTAGTTTAAAATCACAATAATTTAAGGGGTATTGAGGGTCATCACTGAGAAAGAAAAAGAGGGTGCGATTAACTTTTTTTCCTTATAACTTTAAAACTTTTTAGGTGTAAAAATATATAGGCATTTTTTAATGTTAATTTTACACCTTTTTGAGGGTACAATTAACATGAAAAGGGGTAACTTTAACCCCCAATACACCTATAAAGCGTAATATTTACACCGATTTTGGATCAATACTGCAGGGTAAAATTAACATTTCCGGAATGTTATTTGAACTTTTTCGGATTTCTCTCAGTGATGCAGACTAAAAACAGCGTAGTATTTTTAATTTCTATTTTTTAATGAAAAATTTATTAATTTCACGCTTTTACAAATGTAAAAGTATAAGATTTCAACTATATTTTCTAAAAGTTTAATTTCAAAGATTTAAAATTTATTCAGCCATTGGAACGTGATTTTTGGAGACGGTTTTTTAAAAAAGTTTACGGCGCAGTGGACAAGATTACTCAGAATAAATTCATCTGATGTCAAAAAACTAAATATTTCCTGTTAGTTGATGAGTTAAATTCGTATTTGAACGGTTGATTTTTTATTACATTAATCACAATTTCTTTTATAAGACCTTCGCGGCGTAAAATACGCTGGATATGGTAATTTTTGTATAACATTTTCTTTAAAATGCAAATTTCTTTTTTTCGTTTTTTGCAAAAACCCACCGTTGCAGTACGAGTTTAACTCATCAGTTAACAGGGAATGCTTGTTCTTTTTTTGACTTCAGATAAATTTATACTGAGTAGTCTTACCTATCACTAAACAAGTATTTTTTTCAAAAACGTCTCTAAAAATCAGGTCCTAACAGATGAATTTTTAAGATTTTTAAATGTAAATTTCAGTAAAAGTATTTTTATATGTCTAAAGAGTTTGAATCAATTTTTTTTATTCCGTTTAATAAAAAAATTAGAGAAAATATGCTGCTTTTCAACCTTTTTGACCCATGTAACCCTATAAGGGACTCTTTGGTCCTTCATTTAGGTGATCGTAAATCACGTCATAATTAATGGTCAACGTTATGTCAGAATTTCGATACTAAAGCCACATTTTGTTTATTGTAAAACTAGTAAAATTTAGTTGTTCATTTTTCTTATGCTTATGACCTATTGTCGTGTCTGTAGTCATGCTATGCCACTTGGGATATTTCTCTCTCATTAACTTCGAGCAATATTACAATACAAAAATTTTACAAAGTTTTAGGATATTCATTATTATTTATAGAACATGATGATCCGATATCTATAACCGTTTGGTCCTGAATTCACCCATACATTCCATTACGTGATGGTCTCAAAAATGTAAACTCTTTTAAATTATGTCATTATTTCAAGTCTTTGGAGTAGGGAAAAAACGTGAACACATGCTTCAAAAAATCAAGTTGTACTTTCATTAAGTGCGACCATTAAACATTTAAAACATACGTCGCAATAGTACCTTTATATTTTTGTAAACATTTTTTATAGCGTGGTATTTTTTTTTAGAACATTAGATTTAAGAATATGAATATGCAGATTAGAAATACATTCACGATAAAGCAGTATTATGCAAACTTCGACATCACGAATCAATCATAACATCATTAATTAATTGTAATTCCTTTCAAATACATCAATTAGAATGGACTATTTATGCGATTAATGCCATCAAATGCTAAAGTGAGCATTCAACAGACCACTCTGAACAGTTCAAAGGGAATTCCTAAGAATGCAGAATCACTTAAATCCCATTTAAAGCTTTGAATTACTTAACCATGCCTAACATACATAAAATTTTCACTATTAGATGTGGAATTTTAAAATGCAAATTAGAATCAAAATAGCTAGTTTTTTTTCTAGTTTCATGAAACACGGAACATTTCATGATTTCAGAACAAATCGTGCCCCTATTTTTGCAAAAATTACTCTGGCACAAGTTGCCTTACCATCCCCATTTCATGGGCGGATTTCACTGTCAATAATCAAGTTCACGCAACAAAATTATACTTCCGCCAAGAAAGTCCCTGAGATATTGCCCTTTTTATAATTGTTGATATAAATATCATTTCTCGTTTTATTTCTTTCCAATTAATTCACGAACATTCATTACGACACTGTTAGACGGATTATTTTAGAATAATTGCGTGTGGGTATTCAAATGAAATCGTTAAAGTACGAATAATAAAAAGGCACCACAGGGCAAAGAAATTGAACTGGATTTTAAAAAGCTGTAACATTTTGAAAGTCTATTTTTTCTGTAGAATTATGGTATTTACGCGGACGAAATTCCAACGAGTTCTCAATTTACTTTTAAATTAAAAACAATAACTTGCTGAAATTCAATTGCACTTTACGGAAAAGTCATTTGCACTAGGAAATGAGAGTATAAACTAATTTCTGAGAAATTACTGACATTGACACCCATTTTCTTCGCATGAGGGCGCTGCTTTCTCCCGTGAGCGGCGCTGACAACTGTTCTCAATTTTATGTTCTCAAACTAGTAGCTTAAAAATTTTATTCACCATACAGAATTTAAATTTAATTAAAATGATTTTCAATGAAAAATTCGAAGAGTTTATTCTGTAATTTCACGTTTATGCGCAGTATCATAAAAAAATCCCCCACATTTCTCTTCTTCAGTTTTATTTATTTTTCTGCAAGAAACAATCCACCACGTAGGAGTAAAAAATTTGGGGATTCAGATGGGAAATACCATTGTCTTAGAGAATGATTGCAACACGAATCATCTGAGGTTATTGCCATGCACTGGAGTTGATGACTTGAATCCCTATTTCTCCGTTCATCGTATTCTGCTGAAAGTCAAATAATGTAGCAAGGGAGTTTAGGGAAAGGTTCCGTGTAGATGCAAAAGAATAAATATTGTCATTTATCTGCCCTTCAGACAAAATTCATGATTTCCACAGAGAAATTTGGTTTTATTTAGAAGGGGAGTAGAAGAAGGTGAGTACGTTTCCCCATGGATCTCTTCGACGAAAATTTATCGCATTCCCCATTATTCTTGAGTGATTTTTCCACCGGAGAATTTGGTGTTGGTTCAATCCAAAGGGATTCGGATTTACTTAAAAAATATTGCATTTTTTCTTGTTGCTTTAGATGAAAATGCAACCAGAAGTAAACATCCAAATTGAAACAATTCATGATTTCTAAATTTAAAAAAAAAAAACTACAAAATTCAGAAAAGCTCATTACTAACGAAAATTAATATTAAATTATATAAATTTTATTTTATTCATGTCTCGTTTTTCACTATACAATTTGTCGTGCAAATAAAGAATTACAAAAAAAACTCAAATTGAACGACAAAATATCAAAACACATAATGGGAAAACTTTTCTAAAACAGTTGTTAGAGTATTTTTTTCGTAAATATTAAACAATTTCCTAAATGCTTAATTTGAATATCTCTGGAGCTTTCAAAGTTTGAAATACAATTGTAGAAAAAAGCTTTGCACTCCATGAAACACAGACACAGAAGAAGCTGCAGCTCTGTGCAAATAAAATAGCTAACAATGGCGCAACTCGCATCTGCAAGAAGTTGTAGCTAACAAAAAAAAAGCTCAAATGCCGACAAATAAAAAAGCTCCGAGTTTACCGAGCTATTAACACAGCCTGTACACAGACATGTACAGTATAACAGGGTAGTGTGGGACATTAAAAGTTTTCGCATTGGTAATTCTTGTCGTCTCCACCAAAATAAATTTAATTGTAAAGTTTAACTGGTGGAGAGAATGTTTCTTGTCGCACAACCAACAGAACACGTTCTCTACGTTTGCAAGGAGAACTTCTCCCGTATTTTTGCGCTTTTCGTGGACTCGCCAAGTGAAATTTCTCACCCAAAATTCATTTGACAAAAGACGCACCCAGTTTATTGCTCAATGTTGAGTGCAACAAAGAAGTGGAGGCTTATTTTAATATATGTATAATGCAACTGCAAGTTGTACATTTGACAGCCAGTAGAATGTTCTTCCGTGCTTATTGCCAGTTTAAATTTTGGGTGCGGGTACGGTATTCTTAAATGAAGTACACCCACTACATTTGCCGACTTTCCATTGAGCAGGTGACATAAGGCATGCAAATGCGTCTGAATTATTCCTTACAAACCACTATCGCTAACATCTGTCGTCTGCAGGGTGTAAAGTGTAAGACTTTTTAAAAAATATTTATAAAGTATTAAATTTGATTTGGGTCAAACTAGACACCAATAATGATGCTATTCAAATGAAAAATTAACATGTTAATTAACTGTTCTAAAGAGCTTCTGCATTATCGAATTATCTTTAGTTAGTTCCTGTCTCGACTGTTTCCTCAGTCCTCGTCGTGTTCTAAAACTACTAAAAGGTTGTAGCAGAAACCAATACAAAGAATAGTCGGTAATGTAGCACCACTTCAGAACAGTTTCAGCGTAAGATAAAACATGTAGGGTAAAGTGATATAATTTGGAATTAGTGTTACAAGTTGGACAATTCGCCGGTGCAAGTTGGACATGGCTTTTTTCTTGATAAATACAGTACAAAATTTGTTTTTAAGCACAATGAACCAAATTATAAAACTAAAACATTAAAAATATATTAAATTTATCAAGATAAAAAGTTCTGTCCAAATTGTACCATTGTCCAACTTGTACCACTGTCCAACTTGTACCACTTTACCCTACATTGAAAAATGTATAGGGTGGCGACATTATTTGTGGCCTGTCGTCACTTATGGCCACGTCGCAATTTTTGTCAGAAAATGATTCCGAAAACCAAGAAAAAATGTGATGTGCTATTAAAACACATCAAATATTTTTAATTTTGAGATTTTTCAAAATAATTTTGTGACATTGTGAAGCTTTTTGCGAATATGCCATAAGCGAAGACAGAGTCCACAGGAAATGCCGCCACCCTATGCTTTCTTGTACATAATCGACTATTCTTTGTATGGGTTCCTGCTATGTTTGGTGGTTTTAGAACACGACGAAGACTGGGGAAAACAGTCGTGAGAGGAACCAACCAAAGAAAATTTGATAATGCAAAACCCCTTGAGAACAGTTTAAATAGTACTAAGAAAAAATTGTTCATTATTCATTGGACTAGTACCCTAAGGAGGAATGAACATTTAATTGGTAAATTAAAAGTGTCTCAATTTGGCTTTTAAAAGAAATCAACGCTAAAGAGATCGGGAGATAGACTTAAGTGTTACGCTTAAGGATAATTTATTCAATTGAATATACTTCTACAAGATCTAAAAACGTTCACGAAAATCGATTTTTAGCGCATATGATATTCATGATCTATGAGTGTCAAAACGTTTAATTCTAAAATTTGGTCTCGATCTGACGAGGTCAGATTTCACTTCGGACCATAGAAGCTGAGATTTAGAGAGTCTCAGCTAACCTAATAATATCTATTCTGAGATAAATCTTGAGATTTAAGTTTTTAAATCGTCCTTTAAAAAGCTGATTGATATTCTCCGATAAAGATTTTTAATTTTAACGTGTTATTTTTCTTTAACACTTAACTTTATCGGACTGCACAATAACGAATAACGTCTTCTTTTACATTTTTAAATACAGAAAATTATTATGTGAACTCGTAATATGTGAAACATCAATAGGATTCAACCCAGAATAGGAAGTTTTTTTATTTTGAGATCCAATGAGCCTTAATTCAAGCTTTTTTTATCTTAAAATTAAAAAGGGACTAACTAAAAAAGGTTTTATAAATTTTAAGAATCACTAAATTAACGATATTTAATTCAAAATTGAAATGAAATTTATTGCTTTTTATGTTACAGGGTTTAAGAATTCTGTTGAAATTAAATTTAACATTATATCATATACAGTTTTTTAAAGGTCATTATAAAGTTATAAATTCAAAGATTTGTCCTGTTTGATAGTACGCTTCCTTATAGTCTAAAACTACATAACTCATTTGAATCCGTATGGTCAATTTTGAATCTATGGGCTATTGTCATTTAAATTTGCAAGATTTTAATTAAGACATCATTATAAATATTGTGAAATAAACGAAACAGTACAAACAAGGAAGTAGAATTTGAAATAATAATCAATAGTCTACTGCCCCTCGGCCAAGTTATGTAACGTCGAGAATAATGCAATGGCACCAAGAGTCGGCAGGAACAGACTAAATTTCCGTCTGCCCTGCTTTTCACATCTATGAAAAGTGTCTTTGTTGTCTTCCCATTCTTCTTCTCCGAAAAAGGCGAGAAAATTCATTCCGAGAACTTGATGGTTCCAACACCAAAGCACTGAAAAAGACTCTGAATGACAATATCGCCATTCATTCTATATTTTTGCTCCTACTCCCATCCTCTTCCTCGTCATCCAAAAAATGCAATTTCCCTTCTTCTCCATTTCATGTAAAACTAGTAGAAAAGATGTTAATTTCAAGTTTTACAGCCATCCACAGTAAATATCATAGTAAATTAAATTGATGTAGCCTTAAAGTGTAATCGATATTTTATCATATAAATCATAAAATCTTAGCTGTCATATCCTGAAGATTATAATTCGGCCATAATTAGTGAATCTAACGATATAAGATAGTGTGTTGATAAATTGATCCATTCGTTTTTCCGATCGTCTAAGAGATATGGACTTTTAACAACAAATTTTTAATATTCTTTTAATTTTATCCCACTATTTTGGAACACCTTAAAATTGGAATGAATTTATTCTTCCGCAAAAATTACATCATGATGTCTGTATACCGCTTTATCCATTCATCTGCCGGTATCATTCTGTCCGATTGTTTTTTCAAAGTTTAAGATTGAAAAGCTTATATAAAGTATATTTACGAACCGAATTGGCCATGATTGGGTACATTGTAAAAGTCTAAGAATAACAACTTTAAACTGATTTCCACTTTTTTTTTAATTTTCTAAGCTCAAAGGTGTTATAACTCTACACACTGTGCATTTATTATCTGACAGTTTATCTAAGTAAAATTAGTTTTTTAGTTTTTGGAAAAAAATTACTAATTTTGACAAGTAATGAGTCGGTAAAAAACGATTATGAACCACCGGTGATTGAATTTTGGATGTAAATTCTATGAATGATGATATTTTATATTATTTTTTAATTAATTTATAGACCAGTTTAACCCTTTAACGACCAGACACTTTTTACAGACCGAAAATCAAAAATAAAAATTTAACCGATAAGCAAAATCAATGTAACGTCTTATATCTGACTTTGGAAAACCCAACAGAGTCCGATTCGGTGCATTTTTTTCTTCTACGAACGATAGGGACAAAAATAACCCAAAAATTTAAATCAAATTTCTGACAATATCAATGAACAATAATTTTCAGTCTAATGAGAAATATTATAAATGAGTATTGTAGTTTCTTTTTCCAAAACGATTTTTCTTAAAAAGAATTGGAATTATGAAAAATAATTAAAATAATTTTTCAATATGAGAATTTAAAAATTTGTCATTTTTAAGCTTGAATATTTACTATATAGCAAATAGCTGGAGACTTACAAAAAATATTCTAAATTCCTTCAACCTTCTACTTTACAATTTTGTACAAACATAAGAAACAAATAATTTTGGGTAGTCAGGATAAATTATGTTCTTTATGGGACACCGGTGTTCCAATCGTCCTTAAAAGGTTAAATCAATAAAAATCGGTAACTACAAAGTACACCGCAAAAACAGGATACTCACACTAATTTTAAAGAAGGAAAATTTGTGAAATACACGAAATTTTCAAGTATGCGTGAAACTTAATAGTTTCACGACTTTCACAAATATATTTAAAATTTTGCTATAATAAATTAATATAATGGGAAATGTCTTGTATACATATTTTCAAATATTTAGTCAATATTCAAGAGAAACTAGCTGGACTTAATCAGCTTGAATAGTTCATAAGCGTTTGGTAAATCGGTGGTAGTCAAAATCCCAAAAAGGCCAAAATCCCGAAAGCCAAAAACCCTAAAGCCAAAATCCCGAACGCCAAAATCCCGAAAGTCAAAATCTCGAATGTTCAAAATCGTGAAAGGGATAAAATTATAGATGTATTTTCGGAGAGGGAAACTCCGTCCGGATGCGGCAACACTTGTCCCCAAATGACCAAAGAGTGTCAGGTGCATCCGTTGAGATCTTTTGTGAACATCCTAGAACCTTCCCACCAATGCAAAACGTCCCCTACCCAACGAAACCCACAGATCTCTGACAACACTCGATCACTGAGGAAGACACGGAGCGTGTCGAAAGCTCTGAAGAAGAGGTAGTTTTTGATCCTGGGTTGAAAACTCCACAAACAGTGTTGCCGCATCCGGACGGAGTTTCCCTCTCCGAAAATACATCTATTATCTACACGGCAATTTTTCTACGATAAAATTATATGGAGGAAAATGTTTAGAATAATTTATCGGGATTTTGGCGTTCGGGATTTTGGCTTTCGGGATTTTGGCCTATTCAGGATTTTCGCTTTCGGGATTTTGGCGTTCGGGATTTTGGCTTTCAGGATTTTAGCCTATTCAGGATTTTGGTTTTCGGGATTTTGGCGTTCGGGACTTTGGCTTTCGGGATTTTGGCGGTCGGGATTTTGGTTTTCGGGATTTTGGCTTTCGGGATTTTGACCGGGACCTTTGGTAAGTAAGTCTTTTAAAAAAAAACTTCATCTGCAGGAATAATCTCTCACACCCCTGCATTAATTCAGAACAATTTAAAAAAAAATAAATAAAATTCTTGATGAAGTTAGAGGGATTTAAAAAAGAAAGTTGAGAAGGTTGAAAAAGTTTTCAAATCTAAAGTCGAACTTTTAGAGAATATTATGTTTTTTAAAACAATTTTAATCTCTTATGCAGAACAATGTCCCTTGTTGCAAATTTGCGAACTTAGCAGAATATGAAAATGAATTTAATTAAGTGACAGAGAATTTTGATGCATTTTCCAGTTAAAGTTTCTCCATGAGCATGAAAACTGGAACACGAGATAACATTTCGCTCAATGTGATCAATCTATGTAAAACAATTCCACGTGGAAGTGAGATCTTTTGTCTTATGGGTATTTTTTTGACTCTGCGATAAATTCCCATTCTTGTGTTCTTTGCTTTAGTGTAAAAGTTATCTCCTTTTATCCCTTCTACGTGCTTTCTTGTAAATAATCACCCAAGGATGCTCATTACTTATCCTCCAGCAGCTCCTTTCAAAAACACCATGAAATGCTCGTTGGAGATTGTATCCCAACAAATTCTGACACTCACACTCCCCGCCGTTATCGACATCATGTGGGCTGGCGGTTGGGGTGGGCGAAGGTACTTGAGAGAGAAATGTGTTGAAGGAATTGAGTCCTTGATATCCTTATAAATTGAGCATGCATGATATCCCATTCAGTGACTATATCGCACAAGTATCAAGTATTTATCGTGCATTACGTCATGCGACATGCTGAAGGAGAGGGAAGTGATGCTGGGGAAAACTCTTAATGCCATGCAAGATAAGGCGAAATGTAGTTCACATTTAATGGCCCAATAAAATGTTAAACTTTTCTTACAAAACTTATTAGTAGTTTACACATAAAATTTAATTTTTATCATCACTACATAAGATTTTTTTTTATTTCCTACGAATTTCGCACAAATATATTAAACTCTAAGCTAAACTTAGTTATTTCGAACACAAATCGTGCTGTTGAAAAATAGTTAAACATTCTCAAGAAATCCCTTGCTAAAATACCCACCTCGAAGACATTCAGAGTGCCCAATCAGGAAAATCATTTTGATAGAATTCTCCCGTCGTGAAGCTCAACTTAATTGCTAAGGAAAAGCCCCTAAAGTCCTACTCTGACGTTCAAATTTTTAAAGCAATAAAGGTTTCTGAAAACTTAATTTGCAACCCGAAGGGAGTTTGTATAAAATATGTGCGCAATTGATTTAATAAATTTTCACTTGAGTTATTTAATTTTGTGGTTGGAAGGTAATTTTGAGGTGCTCTAAGGAGAAAAGTCCCACTCACAGGATCAAGAGGACAGTAAATTAAAATGCTACTGGAGTGAATTTTATTTAAAGTAGGTAGAAAATGAGGGTAATTTAAGATTAAATTTTTGCCACGAAGAATTTAGAATTTGAATTTATAATTAAAATGACTAAAGGATAGCAATGCTTTTCTAAAGAGGCTTAAGTTTCGTCATAATATAGCCTTTTCTGGTTCACATGAAATTTGTATGGCGTGGAAAGTAAAAGTGACTGAAAAAAGTCTATTTATTTGGCCAATCAGTTTTTGAAACAAAATAATAATATTATTTTGCAGAGATCAAGAAATTTTAATAGGGTAGTTTGGTACCGATTAATGTTACTTTCCACTTAATGCCACTTCACTAAAACAGTGTTTTTCTTCAATAGCATCATAGTATTTCAGAAATGAACTTAATCACATCGAACAGACTGGGCTTTTTTACATGGTCATTGCTTTTTTACTTATTCATTCCTTTTTTACACGTGGAAAAAATATACAAAGAATTGCGGCATCAAACCAATTTTTGCATCAATTTGATCTTTTTCCGTTCTCTGAGACAATATTCTGTAAAAAGAAAATGATATTTTAGTAAAATTAGCCAAATTTAAATACCTTGAACAAAAAGTAAAAAGCAATTGCCCGGTCAATTGCTTTTTCTTGACAGTTCCATATTATATAGTCCGTTAACATTCTCTATTTGAATTCACTGTTCGAAATTTCATCGACCGCCATCGAAATCAGCTGATGCCAGGAAAAACCAAAACAAAGGAAATTTTACTCATAAAACTCTTGTGAAAACCTTTGAAATGTATTTAAAATGAGTCTAGGCATTAGTGAAATTAAAGTTTAGTATAAATTACTTGTAAATAATGTGAACTACATTGTTTTGAACAACTGAAAATATTTCCCGCCTTGGACATTTTACTTACACTGGATGGCGCTGTTCTCAGTGAGTTATCTCATCGAAACCAATGAAGGTGTCATATCCAGAGGAACCAACATTAAAGGAAAAAGTCGTTTTTCTGCTTTTGTAGTGGTAGTCGCCAGCATTTGAAAAAAACGTCGCCAAGATTGCTTTTTAAAGCCAGTTTGTGAAGTTGAATTAATGAAGTTTCAATGAAAATTGGTGTTAACATAAAGAAAATACTTTTTAGGATTAGTTTAGTGACATAGAAATGGTTAAAAGGCGTGGTTTGATAGTAAAAATTGGCTAAATATGGGTCACCCAGCGACTTTTGCAACATTTCATAATTCGTGGAAAATTATGAAAATGACGTGGAAAATCGGTGATTTATGAATTAGAAAAGAAAATTGGAGAGTTTTGGAAGCATTTGTGACTATTTATTTTTTATATTGTTCATGGAAAATCCTCAGGAAAATGTCTTGAAAAAGTGCTTGCTTTGCTCGAAGAAATGCACCAAGACGGTTCAATTGTCAAACTGAAGATGGCGGACCTCCCTTTAGGACATTTCTCTTGATGTTTTTCAAGTAATTTTGTACGGAAATAAGTGAATTTCCGCAGTAAGTTCATTACAAATTATTAAAGAATTGGCCAGTGAAGAGATTTGTGAGAAAATTCTGTGATTTTTCCTGTTTTTTCTTGTGTATTTTTAGTGTGAAAATTGCCCTGCAAAAAGAGCATGCAAGCTTCATTTTTCATTTGTTTTGGAGCTCTTGGGGGGTTTTCTTAATCATCCTGGCATTCTAACTTCTCTGGAGGGGGCCCTAGAAGTACTAGGTAGCCTCCCAGACAATCCGTGTGCTGTTTCGAAGCCCTCCGGACACCGAAATTCATTCCATTAGACCACCATAAGTGTCATTGACTCGAAAAAATCCTTTTTATCCTTCTAGAAAATGGATAAATCTCCCATCCCTTACATTGTAAGGATTCTAGAATAGTTTCTCTTTCTATGTAAAGGAAAAAAAGAATAAAAATATTATAAGAAACATTAAAATTTTCCAATTTTGTATTAGTGTTCGTTAACCCATTTTCTTTTGGTCTCAAAAAAACACGCAAGTTTTACAAATTTATCACAATTATCGCATTTTTTATATTTATTAGACCTCTTGCAACAAAATTAGGCAAGAAAAATTCCTCAATAATAATTAAAATTCTTAAAAACATTAAAAATTAAATGCAACATCAGCCACTTTTTTTAGTGTTGCCAGATTCGAATGAGAAAATGACTTTTTCCTTTAGTGGTGGTTCCTCTGTCATATCACTTCTCTATTCCTTCTTTGAAAATCGATTAAAAGAGCAATGGCCCAGTCTGTTCAATGCTAATACCTACTCTATTACTGATAATGATATAAATTACCATTTTTTTCATTCTGGGATTAAATACGACGAAGCATTTATAGTGCATCTACCCTAAATTTAAGAACTCATATCACAAGAACTCCTGTATTGCGAAAATTTTAGCTTATGGTATTTAAGTGTTTAAAGAAAATAAATCAATTTCAAATAAAAGATAAATGGCAAAACGTCCAAGCTGTGTTAAATACTCCAACTCGTAACTTTTGTCCTAGATCACAGGAGTAGTTGTGCATCATTTTAACGTGTTAAAGATCTTTAGAGGACCAACTCATGGGAGAGGTATTTATAGTGTGCGAATTCCATTACAAGTTTTTTCCATTACCGGAATATACCGGTTATTCGTTCATAATCGATTGGAACGATTCAGAGTTCTTAGAGATTGCAAAACCTTTCCAATGAATCTAAACCTGGCCCATTCGATTAAGAAATACGCTCTCTGGCGCCTTTTTAACCTCTGATCTTGAAAACCCGTTATTAAGAATGATTCAACAGTATTTTCGTAAAAGGACGAAATGTCCGTCTAATCATTCATTCATTCATTTTCAACCGCTTATTCCTATTGGGGTCGCGGGCCCATGACATCCAAATTAGCAGCCCACGCTTGTCGATCCTCCGCCACTTCATGAAGATGTTCGGGTTCGATCCCAAGGCGCTCCAAGGCAAGATTCTGAATTTGATTCAGCCACCTTGTCCTAGGTCTGCCTCGAGGTCGACGCCTTCTCACAATAGCTTGCATAGCTTTTCTGGGGAATCTTTTTGTCCGTCTAATCTACTTTTAAAACATATTAAGGAAAGAAATACTAACGACGCGTTTTCGAGGAATCTTAATAACCTCATTATTGTTGTAACGAATAAAGACGGATGGGAAAAACGAAAGGTCATGTTAATGAGCCTTGGGTCGACTTAGTCCCTGGAACCTACCTGGGGTGATAAGATAACTTATTTTCGATACTATCGACTATCGATTTTGAGAAATTTTAACGCTAGCAGGACTTTCTGTAACTAATACAGATATTTATAATCAGTCACATCCTTTGAAGAATGTCACAAGAATGGCCCAGCAATGCGTAAAAAGTCGACATTCACTTAAGCTAACAGATATAGATTTATCGATACTATCGATTCGATAGTGTCGAAAAGTTATCATTCCATCCATGGTTTTAGCCCAGGGTGCTGAAAGGTGACTTATTAGTAGAAAATAATAGGAAATTTATTTTAATTTGTTATTTCGATTATAACAATAAGCCGTCGCAAATTCGTATATTTATTAGAGTCCCCCAAAAGTCCAGCATCGTTACCTCTAACCATTTAACCTCTAAGTTTAGCGACGGTTTACGGATCAGATAAATGGACCATCATGTTGATAACGTTTTTTTTAGGAATTGTCTAGTTTGCGAAGATACGTTTAAGACTGTTGTCATCGGGGTTCGGAAGGTGGAAATTTTGAATAGTCAAAAATCTAGGAATTATATATACAGCTCTATCGGTAAAATCTTAGGAAATACATAAGGGTCATCAAAGGCCTGAGGTCGATATCCTTTATCGTTTGACCTGTAGTCCTGAAATGAAAAAAATGAGTGGAAAGCAAAACGAAGAAACTTCAAACCGTACTTTTAAAAACATTTAGTAGCGGAAGATGAGGAGGTTTCACGCAACTCAAATTTTTTTTAGAACTGAATTGCTAAACGGATATGAACCATATTAAAATTAAATATGATGCATTGGTCTCTCTTGGGTATTGAATATCTGATAATACACAGGACAATTCCTAAATAAATATTTTTCGTCATAAAGATCTCGATTTTCGAAAGTAATGCATATTGGAAACTACCCCATTGTCCTCTAACGAAAAATTAAATCATATACAAAATACCTCCTTAAATAATTAAATTCTTCTTAAAGAAAACTAAAATATCTATCAGTTTATTTAAGCTTCTAATTAAATTTAACCCGTCTCTCTCTATATTGTCCTTCTGTTGAGTCATGACCTTTCTGACCTCTAGACAATAGAGAAATGTATGTCCATAGTTGATAGATTTTTCTACACAAGCTTAAGCAATTTGCTTTAATATGAACATAAATTTTTCTAAAGTGCAGAGGACATAATAGCAATACTTTTCAATGCACTATGACCATAAAATATCGTGCTATCGCCTGTGTTTATATACTTTATGCATTTTAATAAAATTCAACTGGACATTTCTGGCCCATGTCATAGGTTCAAATTCCAAGTTTAAATATTCTTTATGTCCTAAATACATATCGTAATTTATGCCTCATCAAAATAATCAAATAAAATTTCACGTAAAATATGTCAAAGAATTATCTGAGCACATTGTTGAATTTTATGAGTAATAGTGATTCCCAATTACTTTTAAAAGGGGTCGAAATATTTATTCATCTCATGTAGAATCCAATTGAATGCGTTATTGTTAAGCTCTCTAGAGAGAAAATTGGCAAATGAAGCTGTCAATTAATGGGCAATTTTGTTGTAAATTCATCGAAATCAATTTTAGTTAAATGTGAATAGAATTTTGAAATATAAATAAAATGATATCAAATTCATCCTGAGGTTGAGTGTGGTTAAAATGGATTCATTTCACGTTATCAAATTGGATTTTTGCTCATTCAACCATCCCGCCAACCATATTTATTGTACAATCTAATTAAATAACATCAATTTGACTTGTATTGTGAAATAAATGGTATATAAATCTGGTTAATCTGAGGGTCATTCAGCTGGGAATAATATTAAATTGTGCTAATACTCTCGGTTATTGATGTATTCTTGGTGCTGAAATTGCACATTAGAACTGAGAGATCCAAATCACTTTTCACATGTTTCCATACACACAAAAATTACCCACAACGGGTGCACTGAATCCCAGTTGAAATTCAATAAATAGATAACTGAATATCCTGGTTTGTGTCACCAATTATTACTAATCAAACTCAACCGAAAGAGATATTATTTTGAGATTAAATTAACAATGAAAACTAAAATATATTTTATAGTGTCTCAGATATATTCCCGCAGAAAATATCATTTAAATATTTGTTTCTGGTGTGTATCTGCATTCAAATCTCTAGTAAGTTTAATAAACAGATAAAATGTATATAAAAAAATTGGGAGTGAGAGGAGAGTAGGTCAAAAACCCTATATAAAAGGAGAAGCTATGTGGGGGATTGTTTGATATTAGAATGCAGAGAGTGCAAAAGACTCCCCAGTGGCTCAAACCCTGTCGACATATTCGACGAATGAGAATCTCATTCATGGCTCATTTATTAAAATTACACTGGTATTACCATAAACATGAACCGCATTTGCATACAAATGTCATGCGGACACAGTCATTCGAATGGTAAAATGACTTTTGTGAGCTGATGGTGAGGCCTCCTCCATCCACCCTCAATGCGCAAAATGCGAATGATTTAATGTGAAATTACATCCAGAAAAACCACAAAATTATTCCCTCTTGTTTACTTTTTTCTACTCTCAAATTCTTTCACATAGAGTAATTACCAGTTGAAAAACCGTTTAAAATTGAATTTAAACTAAAAACGAAACCTTTTCGAAGATTGAAATTTTGGAGACTGAAAAAATTGAGGGATTATTCATATAACTGCTCATTCTGTAGTGTTCGACCAGTAAAATATGTTGACTTTTATTTGATAGGGGAATGTAGGCATGGTTCGCACAGAGTGAACCTTCAAACGATGCGAACTTTCTCTTTGTTTGCAAGGAGCTGACCTACCATTTCTCATCTCGGTTCATGAAATGACGAACTATCTCTTTGCAAACAAAGAGCAAATTTGCGTTTTTCGGAGGTTCATTCTGTGCGAACCATGCCAACATTCCCATAATTATTTAAAATTTTGCCGAAATGTTGTTTTCAAGTGACAGAGCAAATGGCATGACATATTTCACAAAATTTTCAGTTTGAATAAATCCTGCAAAACATGAGTTTACTTTAAATTAAGCTTAGGGTAAGTGTGCTAAATTTCGATATAGTTGCATGCAAGCGCCAAAGTCTCAAGTATGAAATGTAATATTTTTAATACAAATTGATTTTTTTAATCCTTCTTCTTAAGGAGTGTTGCTTGGAACCTTGTAGACAGTTTATCGTCTTTATTTACTCTAAAATCATTCTTATTGCATTTTAAAATGAATAAAAATGTAGACATCGCTTTGGTGCCCTATTTCGGCCACCTTCATTGTCATAGTTCTTTGCCCTTTGGAAATTCTTCCAATATCTTTTTCAACGTAATCTCGTCTGTCGAAGGTAAATTTTTTGTTATCCCTGTGCATTGTATAATCTCTAGACTATGTCAAAACTAAAAATTCATGGAAATTCAAGGAACAAAGAAGGTGGCCGGAATTGCAAGCTGACCGGAATTTGGCACACTTACCCTATATGGGATTAGGCGATTTTATTTGCGAGCTTAACTCTCAATCTACTTTCATAGCGAGAAGCTTCGTGACAGAAAATCATGATTGAGGATTCACCCTGAGCTCATTATTGATGACTAAAATTCAAATTCAATCAAATTAACGACCCTCAAGTTGGGATGTGATGTGAAAATCAATGTCATCTCTTCAACTCACGGATCGGGGACGGACACGGAAAAAGATGTTAAGGCATGATTTTCTTCCCAGTTAATTATTAAGTTAAAGTTTTGTCTTATACCCGACAATGTTTCTGAATTTAGATAAATAACACCCTAAATGGAATTTCCAGTAGAATTCAGTTGAGATAAACAATCTCTGATAAAGCATTACTCAGACGTAAAAGATGACAATTTTGTATGAAAATTTCAAGATTGGGAAACAAGAAATGGCTAAGAGGGATGGTAGTGAGATAAATTGGCTTCAATCGCGTGTGTTAAAGACACAAAATATTACCCACCGACGCCCACTCGTATACTTTCCTCTTTTTGCTCTGCCATTGACATGAATGTATTTTTATCAATAGATGGAAATCATGGGAAATGATGGAAGACAAAAAAGACAAATCCGTGATGGATGTTTATTGTTCTCTGCCAAAGAATTATACGAACAAATATTTTTTTTGGTATAAAGATTTTATCAAATATCCGAGAGGGTATTTTAAGAAAGATTTTACTTTAAACATTCCGTAAGATATTTTTTAATGTTTTAATGTTTAAAAAGGTAATGATTTTAACCATTTTAACACACTAATTCCCATCTGTTTGGTTTTGGTTTTGGTGGGGAAGGGGATGGGTAGGGGGAAAATCAGGACCATGTTAATGGTTCCAGGGTCCACTAATGGAAGGGGGTCTCCCAAAAATAGAGGGAATTGGGGCAACTTTAAAAGTGGGGCACATTTGAAATTGGGATTTTTTCCTATGTTTAAGTAGAACTGAGCCATATCATGACGCCATTTACTTTCTCAATCTGTTTGTGTAGATAAATTATGTTACAATAAGGCTAATTTTTTTTTAAATATGTGAGAAATCCAAATTTCAAAGGTGTTCCACTTTCAAAGGTGCCCCACTTCCCCATATCATGTCTCTTTCTATAACCGTTAGGGCTCTAGGTGTGATCACGGCGTGACAGATGGACAGACCGGTCAAACAGCGGAACGTCTAAAAACTCGAAACTTTAGATTTTCAAAATTCAAAATACGACCAAAATACTGCTGTCTGTAGAGTTCGAACAGAGTATTAAAAGAAGAGAAGAATCTAGGTTTAAATTCGTGTTTTTTTTAAATCTGAATTCACCTACGGACCGAACGGGTTCCGGTCAAAATCCCGAAAGCCAAAATCCTGAACGCCAAAATCCCGAAAGCCAAAATCCTGAAAGCCAAAATCCCGAATTCTTAATAATGTCACAGCTACTCCCACGATTGTACCCACGCTTGCTAGAGGCAAAGGGAAATCTTCTGTGTCTTAGGAAATTATTCTAAGCATTTTCCTCCATATAATTTCATCAATTTCAGGATTTTTAAAATTCGGTATTTTGGCTTTCGGGATTTTGGCTGCCACCGGGACCGAACATCTAATAGTAAATTCGTATTTTCCTATAAATGCAGCATTTACAATTTGGAACATCAAGGTATTGAATCAATATTAGGTGAAATTCTTAATAATCTCACCTATTTTGTATTGCAATTTCCAAATATCATAATATTGAAAAAGGAAACATTGATTTATCCAAAATAGTATTAAATGAACCTGGAACTCAGTGATATCACTACCCTATAACCCATAATGCCTTATGCCCTAGACACACATACGACTTAAGCCGAGACACGACTTAGTGGAAAATGATGGAAATACACTTTAACTATTATTTCTAATATAATTACGATAAGCCGTCTCTCGGCTAATCCTCATGTCTGTCAAGGACCTTAGACACGTCGTAAGTGTGTCTAAGCCGAGAGACGACTTAGTGGAAAATGATGGAAATGTAGTTCAACCATTATATCGAACAGGGGCATGACGTTTCCTATGTTTCCCATATGTTTCTAGCGAGCCGAAAAAACTTTTGAGTTTATTAGATATTTTCTGTCATTGTAAAATGATTTAGCAAATAATACTAATACAAAATAAAACCCAATTTAATAACGAAAAGGTAACCGAAAACCCCAAATTGGTAAGCTACGTAGTTTTGGAGAGATCTCGTGAAATGTGTACGAAAACAGGAAAAAATTTACACTAAAACTGGTCGCATTTTTCAGAGCTAATGTCATCCCCCTGATATCGAATATAATTACGATAAGCTGCACTCGACTAATCCTCAGGTCTGTCGAGGTCCTAAAAGTGTCTACTAAGGCGGAAAAGGCTGAAAGGTTTTAAATCTTTCAGTTTCAAGTGGCAGTTTTGTATAGGATAATTATTAACTAATAATTCTTACTAAGTAATATCTCTTCCTCAAACTTATTTCAGTTAAATACTTTTTACAAACCAAAAATTTGTACTTTATTTTTTTTAATTTGTTTATATTTCTAAAAAAAAATATAAAATTGATATTACGCCCCTGTAATACATGATGAGTGATATCAAATAAAATAAAATCTTTATTTAAAATGAATCCCGATACAATTCATTGTGTAATAATATGAAAGCTCTTATTTAAAGTGAAAATGATTTAATTTGTCAAACAACGAAATAAATAGAGGATTAATTTTGTTTAATTATTATTAACGTGCACAATTAGTCCATTTGCATATTTTTGTATTCAAAATAAGGTAATAAATGATAGAGTGAATAGGAATTTGTGAAATGTTTCAACCAATAACATTCTTTGTTATACATTGAAAATAAGTTTTGCATTATTTGTTTAAATGGGTTGAATTAGTCGAGTTCGAGCACTTCGAAAACCATTTTATGTATACCAAACCATTCATCTTTATAACAAATTGTATGTCGATTTCAAATATTCATAAATTATCTCAAAACTTATTCAAATCTTCATGAAGTCTAGATGCTAAGAATTGCCAAAGTTATTCAATTTAATGAAGTTTATTAGTAAGTTTACCCGGTTGTGCTATTAACGTGCGAACTTGAAAAACACTTAGAAGGAAGAGTCCAATGTCATTAGCATATACGAGTTATATTTCCGCCTCAATCACTTTTAAAACATTTTCTAAAGATTTTATTTAGTCGATTTAGTTGCTAACTATATTTATAAAAACCTAAAGATATCTGCTATTAGTATGGCTTCTAAAGAACTAAGCATAATTACAAATCTTCTCACAAACTGTCGGTTTTTCAAAATGTTACGAAATATATAAATTATATTTTGTAAATTATGTTTACAATTTCATAGTGATCAATTTCTTGTAATTTCAAAAAGCATAGAAAAATAGCTATAGGGAGAAGACTATTTCAGGAATGCTTGACTTTCAAAGACATAAATCTGGTAATAATGTATCAGTGTATGGAAAATATGTAAATTATTAAATTAGACATAAGGTAAGTGTGCTAAATTTCGGCATAGTTGCATATAGGCACCGAAGTCCTAAGTTTGAAATGCAATTGATATTTTTTGTAACTTCCTTTTCGGGAAGATTGTGTGGAACCTTGAAAACTAGTTTATCATCTTTGTTTTCTTTAAATCACTTCCTAAAATATTGAAAAATTAATAAAAATATGAAAATTGCTTTAGGTAGTATTCCGGCCACTTTGTGTGAAATACCGACCACCTTTTTTCTGACCACCTTTTGTGACGCAACGGATAGAAAATATCAAAACGCCAAACGGAACGAGTTTAGTATTTAGTTTAATACGTTTATATGACCCACAAGCCCAGAGATCTTCCGTGTAATTTGTCCTGAAGACCTGAAGAGTAACATCTCAAATTTACGCACAGATTCCCGTAGCAATTTGCCCTTCCTGAACTCTTCCAAGGCCTTTTCCACATCATCATTTTCATAGAAGCGATGGTTTTTTTCTCTGGACATTGAACTCAGAAATTGAAAAAAAAAACACAAAATGAATAAGAAATTTCGGAAAGCAAAAGATGTTGCCGGAATAGGCAACACTACCTCACCAGAGAGACGCTCACAAAGTATATACATTTTTACGCGAAATACAGGATCCAGCTGGGAAATTTCACCCGGAATTTAAAGATTGATTCAGTATTAACATAAACAGAAATCATCCTTAATTAAAACTAATCAATTTTCATGAAAAACACCGAAGGAAAACCTTCTGCACTTCGCCACAAATCATAAGACTACTAGAAACACAATCGGTCTGTCGGTCTACCACATTTTTGTAAGACTC
Source organism: Phlebotomus papatasi (assembly GCF_024763615.1). Taxonomy (NCBI): domain Eukaryota; kingdom Metazoa; phylum Arthropoda; class Insecta; order Diptera; family Psychodidae; genus Phlebotomus; species Phlebotomus papatasi. The sequence continues at coordinate 38,229,241 of NC_077223.1, forward strand.
TTTCCACACTGAGTTAACGTAAAATTAGTTATTAAAATTTAACGGTCTTTGTGTTAATACATCCTAAAATGAATAAATATTTAAAAGCAAAATGAATTCATTGACTATTCGAAGATAACATACATAATTTTAATTAATCTATTTCCATAGCCGAAATTACACTCAAAGTGGCCGAAATTAGAAGCTGGCCGAAATTTGGCACACTTCCACTAATAACCCAAAAATTTCGGTTGCCAAATAACAACAAACACTAATAAAATGATAACAAAATTTCAGCTACCATAAACTATCCAATCCTTCCCTAAATGCGCAAAACTTTCTTATAATATTATTTTTTAAGGAGGAGTTTATGCAACATTACTGATCAGACGTGAACCATCATTTAATGACAACCTTGCTTTTAAGATGTTTTTCTTTTCTATTTGGTATTCTTTTATTTTGTACCATAATCACAATGAGAAACGATATCGTGATCATATCGTGGTATTTTCCGGTATAAGGAAATTACGTTCGCAAAAGAGACACTCACAGAGGGAGCAGACTAAAAAGAATCGAAGACTAATGGCACTTCCGCCTTGTTTTCCGAGATATTGTGACCGACAATGGAGACATTCTTTTAGGTCGAATTCACCTCATCCAACTCATTATTCCCACACCACTAAGTGCACCCTGGGAGGACGACCCCCCCAACACTTAATCTCTAGGCCATAATGAAGAAAGCCACAGAGGCAATAAACGTGAATTGCCTGATACTTTCAGGGAGTCAGGGATTCGGGTATGTGCTTCCTAAAATTGAGCCTGTGATATAAACAAGGCACGATATCGGTGATTTATGATAAGGAGGAAAATATTTTATTCCTTAGTACTGTAAATTGCAACATTATCTCACTCATGTTTCAGCTTTCCCACCTCCCTATTTCTCCTGCCAAAAAACGGGTATTTTGGAGGGGAAACAATAGCATAAATTCTCAAGAATTTTCTGCCAAAAAGGAAGTGTTACAGAAATAGATGAAAAAAGTTTCCAACATCTTGCATAAATTTCTTGAAAATAATACAATTCATTGAGTGATAATATGATTAATTCTATATCACTAATGAATAAATTAGTATTCTATTGCATAAGATACAAAACTTTCCTTCTCCGGAATCTTCGCAAGCAAATTGAGCTTTTCAGAAGAAACTTTCGTGCGGAAACTTTCAAAGTTTAGACAAATTCCTTGAGAGAGAAGAAGTATGTATATCTGAGAAGAAAAGTGACTAATAATCGTCAGACGCGTGGAATTCGATAGAGTATATGTTAGTCTTCCTTTCAGACATTTTTCACTTGAATTTTTCCCAGAGTGGAAAAATACACACTCTTTTAGCAAAAGAATTCACCAAGAAAAGCTCACAACATTGTTAGAAAATCTCTCGGCAAACATTTAGTTAATCCCTATTTTGACCCAGACACTGGATGATCTTGCCTGTGGATTTTCTCATGAATCTCATGAGCTTTTAAAGCTCCGAACTCTTTTAGGAGAAACCTCAAGATTTTATCATCATCTTTTCTCGAATGGAGTCATTAAACGGTTCGCGGAAACCTCGTATTTTACATTTCGTATTTTACATCTTCGTATTGCACATTTCGTATTGCGGAAACTTCGTATTTCAGCACATTTCGTATTTTACCATTTCGTATTTCACATTTCGTCTTTCATACATTTTGTACAAAAATTGAACATTTCGTCTGCCATACATTTCATACAAGCATATCAACCAATAAAATAATAGAATTGTAGTTTTATAAGGTCAAGGGCGCTATGCGCCTCGGGTCTAAGTTTGAAGTCGAACATCATGCTTTTTAATTATTCATTTATTTAAAATTTTTATGTAAATTTCCAACTGCTTCAGCAAATATTTCAAATTTTACCACCAAGTCTGAGAAATATTGGTAAATGTTTACAATATGCTCTTAAAACCCATTTGAGCCTTTTAATCATAACTTTATCAAGACATTAGATGGAGATTTTATAAAAGGGAAACGTGACCATTAAAATGGATTTTATAATAATTCCTTAAGTTTTTTTTGTAGATATATCTTGTGTAGCCGGGCTTTTGCCCTGAAAGATTCTTTATGGAGACCAAAGCTTTTCGCGGCCAATTGCCCAGCACCGCCCAGGCTCTGTGCCTCCATCCGATCTCTTCCAGGCCATGTTACCGACTGACTGACAGTTATCTCTTGTCTTATCTCCTGTTATCCTGTTAACCAAGGCCAAGCTCACAGACGACGAGCAACCGAACCAGTAAAAGGCCTTGCTTGGAGCGAGAGGCGAGAAATATGAAGTTGCTGCGAACAGGGAAGGGATAGCCGAGCCATTGCCCTTAATTCGGGCCTACCGCTCAGACCTTGCCGATTAGGGCTGAAATAGTTCCTAAACCAGGGCGTTAATTAATGGCTCAATGCTGGATCCCCTTACCCTGTGTCAGACGTGTCGTTTTTATTTATTTTTTTTTATTTTATATTTTTATTTCTTTCGTTTAGTTTTTCTATATTTTTGTTTCCGTGCCTTTGGTTTTTTTCATATCTGAATGTGGAATACGACGAAGTTGAAAGAAAATAAAATTCGTAAATTTTACTTTATATAGAAAAATTTTATTGCTAAGATAGTGAAAACTGAAAATTTTGAGAAATTCCGCGCAAAAATTTAATTATAGATCGGTTCGAATAGTCGTTTACGACTACTTTAATGCAATTTCCGACAACCGCATACTTTTTCTTGTACGGATTTCATTAAAAAAAATGTTTGGCAAAAAAAAACGTAATATATAAATAGGCTGCAGTTTTATGTGATAAAAAATAGATATTTTTAACTGTTAGAGAAACTTTCCTCCTGATAGCGAAATTGAGCTCGGCCATTGCCGCTCTGAATAAGGATAGGGAAGTGAGCGTGTATGACAGCCTGCTGATGATAGCTACGTTAGTGTGCGACTTTGAGAATGCTCAGTTGTTTGCATGCGAAATGCTCCCACATTTTCTTAGTTTTTCGATAATTTCTTAAGTTTTGGTGAAAAAATAACATTCAAATGTGGAGGTAAAATCCACTTTTGCCCGCCGTGTAGGCATAACTGGGGCTTGCTCTCACTTGCTCGCAACCCCTCTTCGCTTGTTCCCGAAACTAATCTGACTGAATGGGCAGTAAGATAACTCCTTTCTCGAACTTTTGGAGAGAATATCTTCTTCTCTCGCTGTCTAGTGATCGACTAACACTGAGGGTGAGCGACGATCGAACCGAGCAAGCGGCGCTAGCCGGCGATGATAACATCACGAAACGGAAGAATGCCACAAGCGGGAGATTTTAAGCTTTAGGTGTCGGGGGAACTACCACACAAATTCCTTAAAACAAGAAATTTTTTAACATATAGTGATGAAAAACTAGTGAAAACAGTCCAAGAAATGATTAAAATCGCTAAAAGAACGAAAAATAACCTAAATTTTGAAATGTCAAATGGACTCCGATATTTTGCTTCGGAAATGGGGCCTAAGTTATTAAATGGGGCTTCGAAATTGGTAAAACTTGGTTCTGTGATTCATGTCCAATTAGTCTTCAGTGATTTTTGCTCGAAATCTAGTCAATTTTTAATAGTTTTAACGAAATCAAAATACACGGTGTCAAAGGACGAAATGTTCACTTGGACTACCTCCATCTCATATCCAATAATAATAATACAGAGCGGCAATGGCTCGGCTATCCCTTCCCTGTTCGCAGCAACTTCATATTTCCCGCCTCCCGCTCCAAGCAAGGCCTTTTACTGGTTCGGTTGCTCGTCGTCTGTGAGCTTGGCCTTGGTTAACAGGATAACAGGAGATAAGACAAGAGATAACTGTCAGTCAGTCGGTAACATGACCTGGAAGAGATCGGATGGAGGCACAGAGCCTGGGCGGTGCTGGGCAATTGGCCGCGAAAAGCTTTGGTCTCCATAAAGAATCTTTCAGGGCAAAAGACCGGCTACACAAGATATATCTACAAAAAAAACTTAAGGAATTATTATAAAATCCATTTTAATGGTCACGTTTCCCTTTTATAAAATCTCCATCTAATGTCTTGATAAAGTTATGATTAAAAGGCTCAAATTGGTTTTAAGAGCATATTGTAAACATTTACCAATATTTCTCAGACTTGGAGGTAAAATTTGAAATATTTGCTGAAGCAGTTGGAAATTTACATAAAAATTTTAAATAAATGAATAATTAAAAAGCATGATGTTTGACTTCAAACTTAGACCCGAGGCGCATAGCGCCCTTGACCTTATAAAACTACAATTCTATTATTTTATTGGTTGATATGCTTGTATGAAATGTATGGCAGACGAAATGTTCAATTTTTGTACAAAATGTATGAAAGACGAAATGTGAAATACGAAATGGTAAAATACGAAATGTGCTGAAATACGAAGTTTCCGCAATACGAAATGTGCAATACGAAGATGTAAAATACGAAATGTAAAATACGAGGTTTCCCAATCCCCATTAAACTTATCCAATAACTTCCAATTGGTTTTTTTTTGTTGGGAATTAAATTTTACCACGAAAAATGACTGAAGAAAATGAGAAAATGTGTTGACCTGAAAATGGAATATTTAATTGAGCAATAGAGGTATTTTTTTCTCCCAAGAGTTTTCCTTGAAACTTTAATGTAGTTCCTCGTCAAAATAATTCCCATTCTGCAGTGAGGCCATTATTAAAGAAATGCTAAATAATGTTTGACTAAGTTTTCTCATCACAACGAGCATTTTCACCACCAGCAGTGAAACACCATGAGCTATCGTGTTTTTGGAAAAGAACTGGAGAAACATTAAAGTTTGCTGGATACATATAAATCTTTTAAAATACTCCATGGAGAAAAAAAGGAACTCCTTAATCAAGTAATGACAAAAAAATTTGTTCACGGTAAATTTTAGAAATGTGCAGTGTGTGATTTAGTTGTTCGTATCTTTCAAGAGTATTCATCTTAAACTGAAAAATGAGAATTGCACTCAACATAAAGCTCTAATCCTGATGCTCTCTAAAAATAAGTTGAGCCACTAAAAAATGATACAAGTGTGGTAAATAAACATGAAAAAGGTGCTGAAAGACAGATGTGCGATTTGTTGAAACTACAACAAGAGCAATAAAGTTTTGCTCTATCAACTCATCTTTTTAGAAAAATACACACAAAATGCACAAGAATTCTCTTCTGGAAATTCATCAAGAAAGGCATAAAGAGGAAAAAAGGCACAATGAAGAGATAGCTTTAGAAATATGTAAACAAATCCCAGATTTAGATATTTCAATTGAAACATTGTTTAAATATTACTGGAATTGAAATGAAAATGCACTCTTATGAACTTTTTTTTTTTACAGGGTGATGCAAAATAAACGTGATCATGATGCTGGAACGTACTTTTGCGTGGCAGAAAGTTCAGCTGGGAAAGCTGTTTCGAGAAACGCTACACTTCAAATTGCAAGTAAGTAACACATTTTTCTCAAATTTTTCCTTCCTCAATTGACAGTGTATTGTGAAAATAGGTAGCAAAGCATCCCAGGCTTAGCGGAATTCTCGAACTTATAACTTAGTCAAATACTATTCTTCTATATTTTCACATCATATACCGTTCACCGGTTCACAACCGATTTATAGAACGAATTAAATTACTCAAAAAATCGCCCAAAATAACTTCGGAGTAATATACTTACACTGAGAAAAAAAAGAGGCTACGATTAACTTTTTTTTAATTTTATACCTTTTTAAGGGTAAAATTAACATGAAAAGGGTAATTTTAACCCATAATACACCTGAAAAGGGTAATATTTACACCGATTTTGGATCAATACTGCAGGGTAAAATTAACACTTCCGGAATGTCATTTTAACTTCTTCGGATTTCTCTCAGTGTACTTATCGGTTAAAATTACTTATCTGCTATGAATCGGTTCATTATCGGTTGATAACCTATAAAAACTGACTAAGTTTTCTCAGAAATTCTAAGATCTTTCCAACGAGCCCTAATACGGGCTTCAGACTTAATGCCCTAGACACACTTACGACTTAAGCCGAGAGACGACTTAGTAAAAAATTATGGAAATGTAGTTTAATCATTATTTCGAATATAATTACGCTAATCCGTCTCTCGGCTAATCCTCAGGTCTGTCGAGGCTCTAAGGCTTATCCATATGGCTTAACTGCCCTAATTTCTTATCAATCACGATTCACGTTTTTTTGGAAAAACTTAACTTAGGATTAGATTTATTTAAAATAAATTACCTACCAGGTTCTCAGAAAGCTATAAAATTGCGAGGTATTTAGGATTTGAGACCTTCAGGAAACTGGGCTAAATTTATTCTACTCTAGAGCCTTTTCTAAACTCTGACCTTGAAAAACCGTTTTTAGAAATGACCTCTAAAACATATCTAAAGTAAAAAAAAAATAACACGACGGGTTTTCGAGCAAACCCAAACAAACACAGTTTTGAAAGGGGAAAGGACCGGGTGGGACGATCCTTCGATCGACTTAATGGGGGGTCCTCCGAAGGTCCCAAGTTAATATCACTTACCGTTTAATCTCTACAGCTGGGAACATCCAGACCGATCAGATGATCGGTCAGACTCAAAGACGGACAAACAGTGTCCAGATGCCATTTCTCAGAACTCGTCTGAAACGCGGAGATTTGCTGAGAAAAGTAATCAACAGGGGGATAAAGTGGAAATTTTCAGGGGTACAAAAATCGAAGGATTATATTAACTGTTTTCTCTGTGGAGTTCGAGCAGTAAAAATTCTAAAACTAACACAAATGAGACGCTCAGAGCAGAAATGGTCTCCTTTGTATGCATTTCCATATTAAAAGAGTCCACTTCTGCTTTGAGCGTGTCAAATATTAAGCATATACGGTCTATGATTCAATGGTTTCTGCCGTTTGCCTGATGAGATCGATTTTGGTAATTCTGCGGCAGCCTTATCTAATCTTTGTTTGAGGTATAATACAGGAATTGAATTGAATTGATAAAAATCTGATTTAATAAGAATTTCTTAAAAAATTCTCAAAATCGCAAAAAAGTGAGTTAACCCTTGTAGTTTCCAAGGAGCGATATATACTATTTTCTATTTCATCTCTTCTACATAGAAAGACGAATTTAACCATATTAACGGTATCTATCCAAAATTTTAATCCAAAGTTTTTTAATTGTCATGGTATTTTTTTACAAAGGCTAAGGTATAATTTATATCTAAAACCTCTTGAAATCTTTTTCTTTTGATTTATTTAATTTTCATTTTACTGTTACAATGGAAATGATAAAATATTGTGTCAAAAAATTGAACGTAAATCAAAGATTTCATTTTGATTCCCAAATACTTCGAATTTCATCTTTATTCAAATTTATTTCTCTTATTTTTTGAAATATCCCCCAACTTCTATGCAAATTAGTAAAAAAAAAAGCGAATGTATTATTCCAATTTCTGAAAGTCAGTTTCTCTTGAAATGTGTCTTTCTCTGTCCAAAGTTTTTTTTTGTGTTTCATCGTGTGAGTCCAATTAGGTATTCAGATGTATGGCAATCCCGATAGACATATGTACTGGTCCAGTCGACTGGTGAAGTATAATTCAACAAATGAAATTTATCAGTTTTTGTGAATCATTGAGAGGAAGCTGCGCGAGTAATATCCCTTGAGCCCCTGAATTTATTATTTGTTTGTGCCTAATTAATGTAACCCAGGAATGACAGTAAAAAATCAAAAAATAAATAACAGGGGATGTGATTCTCATTTTAAAAATTCGGAGTAAAATATACACATTAATGAACTATCAATAAAGTAATAAATAAATACGATTGTAGATTTATTCGACTGAAAAATGGTTCATCATTTGAATGCTTTTCCCGCCTCTACATACATTAGCCACGAAATAATAAATGACCAATTTTATGGTAGATTTATTTAAAAGGCTTATTTGAACTGATAAATTGGTGTAATGCAAAAGAACATAAATGGATTTGTAAGAGTTGTTTGTTGAGCATCTTCAGATCATCTCTAATTGCCTATGAAGATATCATAGATGAATTTTTTAGGTCAACAATTCAAATCAATTGGCTCAATAGGAATGTAGATCACTATAAATTGAGTGATTTATCATTATTATTTAATCTTTATCGTCGTGGGTTTTGGCCTTTGTTCTATTTATTTGTTAACTAATTTACTGACATTAATATCAATTTATTGATTAAGATTTGTTGAAGAGGTGTTGTGTCTTCCTCTGGTGTTAAACATCACATTATTTCATGTCTCAGGGTACGCCTACAATTGACGTAGAAAACTCAACATTTCTACATGATTTAAAATTAAAATTGAGTAGGGGAGGTGTGCCAAATTTCGGCCAGCTTGCAATTTCGGCCACCCTTTTCTTTCTCGAATTTCCATAAACTTTTAGATTTTACGTACTCCAGAGATTATACAATGCAAAATAATAACAAAAAATGTAGCTTCGACAAACGAGATGACGTGAAAAAGATATTGGAAGAATTCCCGAAGGGCAAGGAACTATGAGAATGAAGGTGGCCGAAATAGGGCACCAAAGCTATGTCTATATTTTTATTCATTTTAAAATGTATTAAGAATGATTTTAGAGTAAATAAAGACGGTAAACTCTTTACAAGGTTCCAAGCAACACTCTTTAAGAAGAAAGAATAAAAAAAATCAATTTGAATTTAAAATATTGCATTTCAAACTTAAGACGTCGGTGCTTATATGCAACTATGTCGAAATTTGGCACAATTACCCTACCTTAACCAAAATAAATTCTAAATTCAAATATAGATACGTGGACATCTTCTTTTACGGAATTTTTCATTCACTTAAATTACTATAAAAGGAATTAATTAAAACTATTACGATATAATTACGCTGGAGGAAGAGAAAATTGTCCTGAAATTACTCTGCACTATTAAACATCACACACTGATGTAAGAAAATCATATCATTTCCCATTTGCCAGTCTCACAGTGAAATCCCCTTATTTAAAATGAACAAGAAGGGACATTAGGGCAAATTACATACTGAAGAAAAATTAATGAATTTTATCTCATTTTGAAGAGGACTTTCCCAGTGAAAATTGCATCACAACTTACATTTTACAGCAATCCCAGGGTGTATCTTTCCATTTTCAAGGAAGACAGAAAATTGTCATGCTCTCAGGTGTCGGCACGTGTTGAAGCTCTTGGAGAGCGTCTTAATTACGAAAGCTAGCTTGAGCTCGGTGATCCTCAACTCAGTGAATGTCCTGCACGTTGGATTTTGGGTCCAAAAAGCCAGAACACACCACCTTTATCATTATGATACACTATTTTCATTTTGTCGGGCAAGGTAAGGACTCGAATGGGGCACCCAATCCCATGAGATATAGTTTAGAGGTGAGATTGTTGTACGTGCTGTGACGTATATTTATATGGGACATACATTTTGGCTCGCCTTCATATTGTTGTACCCCATTCCGTAATGCATCTCCCCGTACCGACACTCGTGAGAGTTCAAATGAATTTCGGCCCAGACTGTATAAATTTGGACGTTTGCCAGCATATTCAGCCCCAAACAAGGGTAGGTTTCATGGGTGGTGTGAGCTCTACATCAGTTTTCGGTTTATTTCGTTATATTTAAACCCAGACGTGTGAGGTTTTATAGAATTTAACTGGCGTCAAGCTGGGATATAACGCCGATGAATAATATGTTAAACCAATTTAAATATCATCAAGTAATGAGCTAAAAAAAAAAGTAAATTAAAAAATTGAAATATGGACGGATATTTTTTTCATTTACAAATTAATAAATATATTTTGAAACAAATCTTGAAAAAAATACAATTGGTTTTTTTTTATGAGAAGTATACACAGTTATCTCATACAAAACTTCATTTTTTTCTCAATTCAATAAAAAAAAAACATTAGAGATTTTTTAAATTAAAATAGGGTAAGTGTGCCAAATTCCGGCCAGCTTGCAATTTCGGCCATAGTTTTTATTATTTGAATTTCCATGAATTTTTAGTTTTTGCACACTCTAGAGATTATACAATTCAAAAAATAATTTAAAAAATGTCGATTCCACGAACAAGATGATCTGAAAAAGACATTGGAGAATTGCGGAAAGGCAAGGAACTATGAGATTGAAGGTGGCCGGAATAGGCAACAAATGCTATGTCTACATTTTTATTCATTTTAAAATGTATTAAGAAAGAAATTAGAAAGAATTAGAAAGAATTTATTAGGGAAAATAAAGACGATAGAGTGTCTACAAGCTTCCAAGCAACACTACTTATAAAAAAGTAGCAAAAAATTCAATTTGTATTAAAAATATAACATTTCAAATTTGAGACTTTGGCGCTTGTATGCAACTATGCCGAAATTTGGCACAGTTACCCTAATATTAGCCAATATTATTTTAATTAATTATAACAAATTGTCTCTTCCATTAGCAAATCTTGTATAGTGAACAGGTGCATAAGCGTGAAACCGAGTTCACGATTTTGATACCATGCCTTCAGTATTTCTAGTACGATTAATAAATATAGACTCTAGATTGTTTGTTTTTTACTATTGATGACACACATCCACACACATCTTGCCATTTTTCCACAAGGTGGGGTTGACACTCCTTTTACATCGTCATCCGGCAGTGCAATCCTGGTCCTAGATAGTCCGCTCTTTGTCTTTGGTTCATAATGAACAAGGGTAAAAAATGTTGGCTTGGAATTTCACGGCCGGTTGCCACCTGACGCCAAGATAGTAACCATCTGAATGGCTTTAAGGCTGTCCGTTGACAAATTGTTACGACCTAACAATCAATACTTATTCGCCGAAATCTAATAAATACACTTCAGATCGCCAAGACGAAGCCCCATCTTCCATCAGACTCTACTCGAAAAATTTCGAATGGAGTCCAGAACTCACCGCGTGGAGGTGGAAGTAGGAAGCGGGATAGAATTAACGAATGGTCTTCCAAACCCTTCGAAGCCCCACCATTTGTTCTTGATAAACCAAGGATTATTCAAGGTTTTTATTTACGAACGAATTCTTTCTCAAAGGTAGAATAATGGAGTTAAATTAAGGTATTGTGGTATGGTCAAACATGCGAATATTTACCGATAGAGGGGGGTTCCCTATACACATCAAACCACTATCTCCAGCCTTTTGTTCTAATGTTCTTGGTTACAATCAGAAACGTAATTTTTTTTAAGTCTAGGGTAAAATGTGGAAAGCGAAATAGTTTGGAAAGTGGGACCAAGTAGTCTAGAATGTAGAACACCTCCCTAAAAACTTGATAATAAATCAATAAAATATTTCAATTTTTGATAAAAAAGATTATTAAACCTAATTTTGTCCTAATTAGGACCTAATTTATCTTAGAAGCTAAAAATGCAAATGTCGTTATTAAACAATCAAAGGGTGATTTGTAATAAGAATTTAAAAAATGTATTGCAAGCGTGATATTCATAGCCTTCACACGGTAGTTGCCATTTTCTCTGTTTCTTATGGAAGTTGATAGGAAAATATCAAAGTGTTTTGCTTGATTTTTCGGCATAATTTGTGAAATATTGTTAAGTTCGCAGTGAAAATCGAAGGACATACATCCATTTAAATTTAAAAGCTGAGGAAAAAATATTTGTGAAATATTACAGTTAAAAAGAAGAGAAAAGTGATTTTATTTCGTATTGCATTTAAAACAAGTTTTATGAAATCTTGGACAAGTTGATTTTGTGAATGAATTTGGAAGTATCCGGATAAATAGTTGCAACAGCAATTAGCAGCTGATAAGGAGAAAATCTCCTGGAGAAAGGCTGCCAAGATTTCCAGCTTCCGAAGACCACTTTTTCTGACAGAGTGGGTGGCAAATATCGCAAAAACACCTGGAGAAAGACAAATAGGAGCCTCTATAGAACTCCCAAAGCAAGTGGAAAGGACCTGGGCGGATTGGGTATCCAAATGTGCTAAAAAGTTGCATCTGCTTTAAAGCTATAACTGCTGGATAGCACGAGGCGTCTTTGAAATTTACAGAACCTCTTTTTGGTTGAACGTCCATGAAGTTCTTGGTAGTTAGGATTCCTCAAACGTTACCTGGACATAAAAGAGAGATTAGCATAAGTATTCAATGTGCAAGTATACGCAGAAAACCACTAACAATTGATTTTCTACATATTTCGAATAATATTTTGTCATTAATATCACTATGTCCATCTTTCCAAAAGTTTTTGTCCCACATTCCAAAATTTTGTCTATCTTTTCAAAATGTGTTGTTTTCGAATATAATTGAATATTCTAATTAATTGGTTGAAAATTCTAATAAAAACTGTTAAGATTCTGTTAGAATATTTCACAAGAAATCTCATGATACAAATTAATTGAAAATAATAAATATTTATTCGGCTTAAAAATGCATTTGAAATTGAACTTTTTCTTAATTGTCCACCTTTCCACAATTCACCCTAAATCGAAAGATTATGACAGAAAAAGAGTGGCAGTGGTAAAGCTTATCAGTCTTTCAGAATTCTGGAACCTCTGACTTAGGTTCCTTGTGTAGATGAGAGTGACCATGCCCTCCAATGATGACCTTGCCATCCTGTTTTTCATAAGCTTAGTTTTTTAATTCTAGCACTAAAGGATGGTATATTCACCAATCCTATCTATACCATGTCCGCTCAATGAATGCCTATCTTTTGCTCAATCGATAGGAAAATTTGCTCACTTACTAGAGCCTTTATAATCTTTGACCTTAAAAATCCTCATTAAAATTGAATCAATGGAATTTTAATATGGGGATGCAAAGCGGTGATAGAAAAATAATGATCATTTTTCTACCCAGGTTGTCTTAACTGAGCCTTGTTGGTAAGCGGAAAATTTAAGTACTAACATACTTCAAAATAAAAATAATATTCAGTTAACTTTCAAAAACCGTGAATGTTTTTTTTTCGAAGATGGAATTGATTTTAAAAAAGTTTTCGATAATGCAAAATAATAAAATTTATGATAATTTATAGAAATGGATTGAATTTTTACTTTGTGTGAGTACAGCCTCTTTCCATCATTTCGGCTCCTATTCCTGGGTTGCAATCCCACTCATAAATATATTACCTTTCATACCTATATAGAGCACCCTCGGTTCATCTTTTTTAACACAACCACAGAACGGTATAGCTGAAAAAGATGCTCAAAAAAAAAACAGAAGCAAAAATGGATTAACTAATATTCCAGAGTGGATGTTTTCTGTCACGTTATTAGAGTGTCTCTCATATATGAGATTAATTTCATTAATTAAGCTCATGTGGTGAATATAGAATACCACAGAAAACACTGTATTTTTTTTACAATTTTTGTGCAGATATAAACTAAAATCTGTTAGAATTTTAGCAAATTTTAGTGTCTGCAACTGCCATAAAACATGTCATTGCAATAAATGGTGGTAAATTGGAAAATCTGTGATCTTTGCACTTAAAAACTACAAGTGTCCTCTGCAGTTGAGCAATACACCATTATGAATAAGTAGAACATAGTCTCAGGGCAGAGTTGTTCTTCTGCAAATATTTTCTAGATAAAGATAGAAGCTGCATGATTTAAAATTATATAGAAAAATTAATTAGTTCCCTTAAATTTTTATCCTTTATCTAAAATACAATCAACTCTTGTTGTGCTGTGCGTTTGGGACACCACAATGAGAGAGAGGAAACTTTTCCATAGTATGAACTTTGTTGCAAAGAGTGGACTCGTGCAACTCCCTAGAAACCACAATGACTTGTCAGCCACCAAGTCCACCCATCCGTGTCCAGTAGGAAACTTCCCAAGGAGTCAGACAGAGAAAGTTCATCTGGAAAAGTTACCGATAGATGCACAAATCTATCCACCAATTGTGGTCTCATGGGATTCTTTATTTTTCATCTTTGCCTGAAAAGAGTTGCAACCACTTTGCCATCTTACTACTATTTCTTCCATCTGTCACTACCCCATCTCCTCCACTATACCCACTTTATTTCAGCACAGATCCCATGGATTAGCTTCTTGTCTAATCCCCATGGGAAATGGATTGGTATGGAATGGGTCAATGAACCATTATTGGTGTGTTTGGTGAATTTCCATCATCGAATTACATTTCCCCAGCCCATTATTCATTTCTCGCACTCATCATTTCACATCACATCAATGGATAATTTAAGAGAGATAATGCACTAGGGTAGATGTTTTTTCCATAATTCATCACGCGAGTCGGCCCTATGTGTTCTTACATAAGCCGAATAGAAGGTAGTTAAAAAGATGTCTAAAACCCAAATAGACTCTGGATAATCCTCGTGAATATTTCGCTTGTAAAATTAGGCGTAGATTGCAGATCAGTCTAAATAAATTATCACACTGAGGGTTTAGAATTAGTGATTTAAAGTTACTTTTTAAGTTTCTTTAACCTTACCCTTCACCGCTAAATTTTTACGGTAAAGGGTAAGTTTTTAACTCATTGGTTTACTTGGACCATTATCGTATTTGCATTTGATGCATGGGACTCAAACGATGCTCCAAACTTCGCATTCTGACTTGTATCAAGTGCAGATAGAAATTAAATTCAGATTTGAAAACGGTCGATGCATCAGATGCAACTGACGATATATTCTCTAGGATCATCCTGAATCTATTTGGACCGCTACTCTACAGGCAAAGGATCGAAAAAATAATTTTAAGAATTTAAAATTTGTGTTGCTATATCAAGTACACCGGTGTAGGCTCTTCGATGCTTCTACATCGATTTTATTTCTAGAGACGTTAGAAAACATTTAGCAAGTTTTGTTATTTTTGTATTATATTTTGGAAAGGTGAAAATTTCATCTATTATATGACAATGACCCCAAGTCAGTACAATAAGTCCCGGGATTATGCACATTTTTGAGATCTAAAAGAAACACATGAAATGGCTTTATGCATCGAGAAAATTTGCATACACGCAGGCGTTTTCTTTTGAATTAATCGACTGTAGAACGCATTTCTCGCGGACTAAAAGTATGTAGTCATAACAAAAATATTCAACTGTTTAAAAGAAATTCATCAACAAACAGTACTCATTGACCACAGTTCTTCAATAAAATGCTATAATATTTAAAAGTTTTACTTTAATAAAAGAAATTAAAGTTTTAATCTGAAAAATAAGCGTAGTGTCTTCAAATTTCCCGCGTCACAAAATAGTATGCATTCTGGCGTAGGGGAAAGGCTCATCATTTTGTCCAGTTTCTTATTTTGGACACTTTGAGGATAAAATTGGACACTAAAAATAAATTGATTAAAATGATGGATTTTTATTCCAATATTTGATGAATAATGAATTCTATTTAAATATTTGTTCTTTTTGGAAGATTTTAACACTAAATACGTTAAATTTTGAATATGATTTGAATTGAAATCGCTTTGTTGAAAATTCAGTGTGAGCAAGTGCTTACGAGAAATATGACAGAACTTCTTGTTTATTTCAGTCTTATTTAGCTGTGGTGAAGTACTAACAATGTTTCTTCGCTTTTTTGAGTGATATTATTGAATATTCATTGAATATTGTGTTGATTCACGTTTATGGTGATTTGTAAATTTGACCTGAAGTGAGATTTGCCTTGTGAATTAGATTATTCGTGTGAAAAATGGGAAATTTTTTAAGACATTCACCAGTGAGGTGATACTCCTTATTTTGGACAGGTGTTTTTCTCACGAAATTTTGTGAAGTTTTAGCTTTTGTGATGACTAGGTTGGACAAATGCCTGGAGAAACAAAGGACCATCATCTCTACGAACGAGATATAGTGCGAAAAGCCTTGAAAGGCTCCCGGAAAGGCCAGGGAATGAGCGAATCCGCATGTACTTGGAGTACCGAAGTCAACTCACTTTAATGAATGATATAGAAAGTTTCCGGGCTTCTTGTGATATTCTGCGTATCCCTTACATGAACAGGAAGAGTACTTGGTTAGATTGGTTCATGAAATGAAGAACAATGGGCATCCTGTTGAGGCGGATTAGCTGTCCAAAATTACATCCAAGTTGTCCAAATTAATAACCAAGTTGTCCAAAATTAGAGTCAAATTCACCTCTACATATCAATTCATTTTTAAACGTAATAAACTAATTTTAGTAAAAATAAGACGATAAATAGCTTGCCAAATTTCTAAACAACCTTTCTGAAAAGAGAGTAACAAAAAAAGTAAATTAATATTGAAAATATCGCACTTCAAACTTGGACCATCGATGCTTATAAGCAGACTGGTCAAAATTATGAGCCCTTACCCTATTTGAAAAATGATTTCATAAATTGACTCCCAAAAGTAGGCAAACTTGCATAATTGCATGTGCATAATGTCGTCAGGTGCATAATCCTGATGTGCATAATTCCGGGACTAAATGTATTGATTTATTACGATCTAATTTTCAATATCTTAAGAAAGGACTATATCCCCCAACTAATTTTTTGTAAGGATAATAACAATTCATTTAAAAGGTTCTTAAAGTACCCTGGATTATTGGAAAATGATGAATTTTCCTCATCTTTTTTTATTCTTAAGTCGTAATAACCTTTACTATTGATAAATTACTCCTTTAAATGAGCTGTTTAAAAAATATTTATAAACCGCAAATTAAGAAAAACTATGATAATATTGTCGATTCTTAACTTTCTTCGAGATGTTCCAAAAGAATGCTTTTCTCTTGGGAAATAAAATTCATTGCAATTTCTTAAGTTTTATTTTCAATCTCTTCTAATTCGAACTGTGTGAAAGTTGATGAAAACAAAGCGCGATTTTCGCTCTAAATATGCCATCTTGTGTGTTCTTATTTCCGCAATTTTTCCTACCACAAAACCAACAAGAATTTCCTAATATGGAGACTATGGCAAGAACATCGTAGAATAAGTAAATAAATAAAATTTATGATTGTCATAAGTTTTAAATATAAAAAGTGTCACGGTTTTCTTCTTGTGCACGTCGTCCTTTTTTATCACAAATAACTTATTCTTGCTATGTTTTATCACGAGAACTGTAGAAAAATAGAGCAGCTTTGTCTACTTCTTTTGACTATCACATCGATTGCACTACCAGAATACAAAATATTTCGCAAACTTCTTGATAACTCTTCATAGCTTTTTGCCTGATATTCCAAATTTCTGTGCGATATTATTGTCACTGAGGAAAAATTTATATTATTTGATATTATATATGACTATTAATTCTATACAGTTGAATATGTTAAATAATTTATTGCTATTTACTTGCCTTATATGTATATGCAAAAACTCAAAAATATATTACATTTAACAACCCAAAACTATATTTTGCTAAATAAAAGTCTAATATGAAATTTTGTGGTTCTCATTCGAGTAACTGCTCCTTTTCCATCTCATTAATTTTTGGCTATTTTCTCAGGAAATTCCTCTGAAGCGTACTTTCCCCGGAAGAAAGTCTTTTGCCCCAAAAGAGGAAATGTTTCTTAAACATCTACACATCGTCAGCACTAATACGAAAAACTAAATGAATATGTATAACTGGAAAAGAATCTTTCTTTCTTTTTTTCAATGAAGAATCTATTATTCTTTAGGCACTAAGTTAAATTAAATTTTTTTGAGTTCATCTATTCTGCTTTTTCAAATATTTTTAAATGCGCTTTTCTTTTAACATTGATTAATTTTTTACTGTTGCACAGAAAATTGTGTAATACTTTATCATTTGAAGATCCTAGTAGATCACCAATAGTCCAAAAAATCATTTTTTGTTTTTTTTTTGTTTTTGAGAAAAATAACTTTAGATAGTCAGAAGAATAATGTATTTTATTAATATCTTTATGGTTCTCAAAGAGATAACTCTTATGATTCTTGGAATTTATTATTCTGAGAAAATTTCCTTTAACTCTATTTTCAATAAATAACTAGGGTAAGTGTACCAAATTCCGTCCAGCTTGCAATTTCGGCCACCTTTTTTGTTCCTCGAATTTCCATGAACTTTTAGATTTTACGTACTATAGAGATTATACAATGCAAAAGAATAACAAAAAATGTAACTTCGACAAACGAGATGACGTGAAAAAGATATTGGAAGAATTCCCGAAGGGCAATGAACTATGAGAATGAAGGTGGCCGAAATAGGGCACCAAAGCTGTGTCTATATTTTTATTCATTTTAAAATGTATTAAAAATGATTTTAGAGTAAATAAAGACGGTAAACTCTTTACAAGATTCCAAGCAACACTCTTTAAGAAGAAAGAATAAAAAAAAATCAATTAGAATTTAAAATATTACATTTCAAACTTGAGACTTTGACGCTTGGATGCAACTATGCCGAAATTCGGCACACTTACCCTAAAAATATAGATAAAAGATAGAGAAAGATAATTTCGATCTCTTCAGTACCAGAAGGTCCAAAATCATAGACCTTACAATAGAATTATCTTTTAGTACAATTTCCTAACCCCTGAAAAATCTATCCTTGGTATTTTTAGTGCCTCAAAAACGAATAGGAGTTCCCAAATGCATTCTCCTTTCCCTTTTTTGAATCCTGCCATATTCTTATTTGAACTTCAAACTTATTTCAATGACCGATATCTTATTTTTGAATGCTCTAAGTATCATTCCCAACTTATCTTGCTAGATAAATTCCTTCATTTGTTTATACAAACCACAATGCCTCCCTGTGACACATTTGGTTCTTTCTCATTAGAACATTGTTGGATTAGTCCGCAGCATGACGAAGAGTTTCCTCCTCAGTGTTATGGTAATTACTGGTCTTACTCACCCTCTTGAATCATTGTGGCTCAAAGTGTAGGGTCTTTTTTTTTCCTCGCATACTGATTCCCTCATCTGGACCATCACTCATCATCGAGCCAATGTTTTGTGTACATTGAGCCCCTCCTGAGAATAGGGTCCATTGGGTGTTTGTTTATTGTGTTGCGGAGGGAAAGGAATGCTCAACAAATATTTTTTTATGATTATCGATTGTAGCGAAAAAAAAGAGTGGCAGAAGAAAAGTTTTATTTATAGTCTCACTTGCAATCATTGTTGCTTCAGCATAGAAAGTCCATTTCCTCGAGGAGGTCCATGTCGTGTAGAGAATCCTTTGATTTATAAATTGCGGAGAGGAAGGAAAGTAAATCCCCAAGGGAGTGTGTGCCAGTTGAAAAATTAATGCTCCTTTGGAGGCGAAAGTACTCGAGACTTTTCTCGAAGTTGGAAGTCGGTAGAGATTGATGATTTATTTCCAACTCAGTGGAATCTTGCCTTTTATTGAGAAAAGAATTCCCTGTGTCTGGCAAGTTGATGTGTATATCTCTTGGGCTGTTTGCTCTGTGGTCGCCTCAATGTGCCGTGAGATTAGCCAGACATTAATGCCAGACCACTTATTTTCGGGCTCTAATGGACGATATCATGGAGAGAATTAATTGATTGCCCCACTATATTGCTCTTGTTCTCATTCTGCTACACTCCCCGACAACAATTTACGTTGCGACAACAAGACGAGTCAGCAGGAGGTCGAGGCTGCACCTCTAGTCCTCAGAGCTTCCAATTTGTGGTTAGTTTGACCAGAGGACTTTTAGAATACTTTTCTCATCTTCATCAACCTCTTCAACAATGAAAAATCTAATCGAATGAAAAAGAAAGGAAGGCTTGCAGGCTTCGTACATACTCTGATTTCAAACAGTTCAACTGTTCATATTTTTCCCATATTCCTTGAATGAATCTCCCAATGGGCAAACAATTACTCCGACTTAAAAATGACTGGGTTTTGTTCTACAAGAGATGGTCAAAAAATTACTCATAATTGGAATCTTAAAAATTCGTCGTATTTGCGTCGAATTTTAGTCAGAGCATTACTCAAAATTGAGTTAGTAATATATTAGTTATTTTACGGGCTTAAAATTTACTCTAACATGAAGTAATAAAAGCGACTCCAAGGGACGGTCCTTTTCCGTACGAAAAAATGACGCGCCAGAAACCGTGCACTTGCCATCCTTCTCTACCTCATATGTATGAAATCGACGTACGTACTCTCAATGAAAAGTCAAATGCACTCCACAATTTTTTACTATACCATCACCTTAGACACTGTTTTCTCATTAATTCTTCACATATTTTCTTGTTTTTTGCTACTTTTTATGGAATTTTGGTCAATTTTTTCCAATTTCACTACTCACATTTGCGAATATTTTTCTCATTCGACTATTGCTGAATGAGCCGTCCGACATATCGAAAATGTTCCAGCTGGATGACAACAGACATACCCAGCGAGGGGAAGATTATTTAAAGGGACACTGAAAGTCACTGGAAGAGCCCATTTTGGCTCGTCATATTTTAGTCGTGGGCGAGTAATCTCAGAGTTATTACGACGCCAAGTGACTTTCGTAATAACCGTCATATTATTCCCCACTTTCCGTCATTCGACGCTCTGACAACCGTCACAGGACCCATTTTCGGATCCAGAATACATGCATACATCCAACAGTAATCTTCCTCAAAATTGTCGTTTGGGCTCTCCTACACTAATGGCGTCTACACACTAGAGAAAATTATGTCCATATTGAAGAGTTTTTCCTACACAAGCGTAAGGAATGTGCTTCAATATGGACATAAATTGCTCTAGTGTGTAGACGCCATAAGAGAAAAACGGGGGTGCGATTAACATTTTTTCCTCATAACTTTGACACTTTTTAGGTGTAAAAATATATCAACATTTTTAGTGTTAATTTTACATCTTTTTAAGAGTAAAATCAATATGAAAAGGGCAACTTTAACCCCTAATACACTTCAAGCGCATAATATTTACACCGATTTCGAGTCAAATTGGGTAAAATAAACACTTTCGGAATGTTATTTTAACTTTTTCTGATTTCTCTCAGTGAGGCTTAACTCACACACATTACCTGTAAAACTAGGTCAGATTCATTAAAGGAATATGGGACAAATAGTGTTTGAAGCCAAAGTGTGTGCGAACTGCAAACCCTTACTGCCTTCCCCTACACTCTCTAGATTCTTTTAACCCTTTAAGAATAATATGGTCACTCAGTGACCGAAAAACCAAATCTTTCCTACGGTTTTCTAAAGTTATGTTTTGCGCTAAGAAGTCTAAAAAAATATTTTTTCTGACTCCTAATTTTTGACCCTCTCGTTCTTAAAGTGTTCAATGTGTAAGAACTTCTTTATTATTTTTATTTACAACCCTATATTGAACACTCTCTAAGAAACCTCTGTGACCTTTTATACTTTTTCCCTTGAAATTAAACCTACATACTTAATATGTGTTGTATTTTATTAAAAACTAATTTTAAAAAAAGAACACATATAGAAAAGTGGGTCTATTTTGAACTATGAGGCTATATTTATATTCGTATATTTCTAAAGAGGACAGGGCTATAACAAATTGTAATTAAGATAGACAGAGCAATTGTAGATCGAATTAAAACCATTGTAAACCCCAGCTTTCTTCAGAAGTATTCAAAAAAAATCATATATAAATGCGGCCCTATAACTAAAAATAGCCTCACCACCCCCTATTGGTTTTTAATTACTTAATCTTATCATGTTTTTCAATCAATATCAGTAGTTATTTGAATTATAAATGTTATTAAGCACTAAAGTTTTATCTATGCTTTTTTATTCAGTTATTTATTATTTCCAGTTATTTAAGTTTTAAACTATATAAATAACCAACTACAAAAACTGTAAAATAACAAAAGAATTATAAATTCATAATTGTTAAAAATGAATATAAAACTTTCATAGCGTGATATATAAATTATTAATTAGGGTAACTGTGCCAAATTTCGGCATAATTGCGTGCAAGCGCCAAAGTCTCAAATTTGATATGTAATATTCTTAATACAAATTGATTTTTTTATTTCTTCTTTTTAAGGAGTGTTGCTTGGGAGTTTATACGCAGTTTATCATGTTCATTTTCCCTCAAATCATTCTTATTCCACTTTAAAATAAATAAAAATGTTGACACTGCTTTGGTGGCCTATTTCAGCCACCTTCATTCTTAAAGTTTCTTGCCTTCCCGGAATTTTTCCAGTGTCTTTTTCACATTATCTCGTGTGTCGAAACGACATTTTTGTTACGTTTTTGCATTGCATGATCTCTGGAGTACGCAAAAACTAAAATTAATCGAAATTCGAGGAACAAAAAAGTGGCCGGAATTGCAAGCCGGCCGGAATTTGGCACGCTTACCCTAAATGCGAATTGGAAAGCATTTATTCAGTATTAGCTGTTATTCCGTATTGTTTCAGTATTGAGTATTAGCTGGGGTGACATGATAACTTATTTTCGATACTATCGACTGTCGATTCTGAAAAATTTTCACGATAGCAAGACTTTCTGTAACTAATACAGATATTTATAAACAATCACAAAAGAATGTCACAATGAATGGCCCAGCAATGCGTAAAAAGTCGACATTCACTTAAGCTAACAGATATAGATTTATCGATACTATCGATTCGATAGTGTCGAAAAGTTATCATTCCTCCCCTGTTTTTCTCTACCTTCATGTTACAGACTAATGTTCATCTTTCTATCTGTCTAATGCTTCCGGTTGCTAAATATTCTAGAAGACAAACGGTTAAAGATAGCTGCCTGGGACTTTCAGGGGACCGCCTTCCCTTTTAAGTCGACTAAAGGACTCACCGAAACTGTTGTAATATTCACCGTGGTGTCACATAAAAGATTAATATTAATATTAAGAAAAGCCGGATAGAGAGGTATATAGTCTGCAAAATTTCAAATGGAATATTGCGTGTGTTAGAAAGAGTACACTCTAGTGGAGTAATACGATGAGTAAGATATTACTGTTCGTATTAATTGCTTTCTGAATCGTATTACAGGCAATTCGAGCAATTTTCCATGCGTGCCAACTGTAAATCAGTCAGTTTTCGAGCGAAACACACTTGCTATCCTTTGTTGGCATTCTCGCAGTTCAGAAAGTATTAATCTTAATATTAATCTTATATACGTGACATGGTCATCAAAGTGCGGTGCTCTTTTTGAGATTGATCGAAAACACATTGTGTGATTTTTTCCTTTTTATATACATACATATATGTTTTAAAAGTTGTCAGTGTTTAGATATTTCGTCCCGTATTATGAAAATACGATTGAATGATTCTTAAAAACAATTTTTCAAGGTCAAAGGTTAAAAAGACCCTACACAGCGTATTTCTCACTTGAATGGGGTAACTTTTGGGCACATTGGAAAGGTCTTGGAATTTCTGAGAAGTCTGGACCGATTTCAATTTATTACAAATCGATAATAAATGGTATAAACTAGTTATGAATCAATATCTAATTTTTACTCGAAATTCAATTGTATCTCTTCCAATCTTTTTTTGACGATCTTTTAAGAAATTTGTAAATCGTTTGTGAACTGGTAGACAGTAAAGGATGTGAAAATACTTTTAAGGTGTAGCACCTAAATCACAAAATTATACATTTCGCAAATTACGTTTTGCCCCCATTTTTGTCTGAAAATGCAATTTATTTCAAAATAGTAATTCTATTTTCTGGAGAAAAGCATGAAATGCGTTGAAATAATTGGATTTTTTTATAAATCAGTGAGAGCTTTAGTTCTGTTAGAAAATCATAAACAATATACTGAAGTCAAATTTAATTTAGCTTGAGAAGGAAAAAAAAGCAAAATGTCCATTTCTACTGCTGTAGACTGATATCACATTGAATTGTTAAGGGTTTCCCATTGAAATACAAATTTCAATAACGTCCATTAAAACGTGTGGCATCGAAAATGAAACCCTGTCAAGTTGAGTGTGCACTAAATTCCCAGTTTTCGGCTATCCAATTCATTTCGGCCTCAATCGAAAGTCTGTCAAGCTTCAGCGCGCAATATCCTGGACATTGGATATGTATGGATGTGTGCCTATGGGTGTGTGTGTGTGTGTGGGAATTTAAAATTGATTGTGAATCTAACCACCCAATTTGGATGGCCCTTGGTTTGAGGGATTGTTGATGCATCGTCTGGACAAAAACACCACATGGGAATTTTGCCATTCAACCCCAAAATGCTGAGCTGAGCCAAAATGGGGATGATAACCATTCAGATAGGATAATTCATACTTCATTTGAACATAGAGTTGAGATAATCTATGGATGAATAATATTAATAGGTATTAAAAACGTTTTTTTTTTCTACAAATTCCGTTGAATCGAGAGTTTTCAAAGGTTGCTCCTAATACGAAACCCTATTGTTAAGTCATACAACATTATTTGCTTTGTCCATTATCAGTGAAATCTTATCTAGCTGGCCTACAACTCTATAACTAGATCATACGCTCGGATGGCTCCCTCAGTGTGGCTAAACAGATAACCCACTTTAGGCATTATTGCACCAATGCATTCATGTGGAGCCTCAATTCTAATACCATTTTCCCAAAATTCTTCCTTTTGCAGTGCTCAGAGATGAATTTCGGGCCATCCCGAAGAATACAGTGGCCTTGGCTGGTGGTCCTGTGGTCCTCAACTGCACCCCACCTAGAGGTATCCCCGAGCCATCAGTGCTGTGGTACAAAGACGGCAAATTGCTAGAGATCAGTGGCAAAAGGTAAGCACCAATCAGTCACGCTCAATCGGATGGCGTTGGATTCCCTCACATTTCATTAAATTGTCATCGAGTAGCATTTAAATTAATTGATGTGAGTGCTTTTTGATGAATAATTCACTTCAATATTCAATCGATCCACTTCACGTTGAACATAAAGGGATAGAGCTGAGTTTTTTTTTGTATACATTGTGAAACTTAAAGCACATTTAATACCAAGAGATATTTGAATTTTATGCTAATTTAACGTCTCGCCGTTCAATTGATTCTTCCTGTGATTTTTCTCAAATGGCTTTTGTGTTGTAGTTTCTTCGAAAAACACCCACTCTTTGAATGACTCTCTGAATTGATGCGGAAGAATGAATCAACTGCCTCAAATGTTTTAATTAAGACCATTTGGTTCAGGTGACTTGATGATTTTATCGTGCCATGAAAGAGTCACTCCAAGTAATCAATTTGAGACGTGATTGAGAAAGAAAGGTGTTCATTTTATTGGTTCTTTAACAAATCTGAGAATTAATACTGGAACAAAGTTTATTCACATAAATTTTTATTTTCTCATAAATTCTTCACTTGATTTTATAGTTTTTCTTTTTTTGATAAAATTGGCGAAATTACTTTTAACAAGGGGTGATTCATATTAAGAAACCCTTGTCAAACTCCCAAGAAAAGTTTCTTAAGATTCAAGCAAACTAAAAATTTGCATAACGGAACCGTATAAATCCGAAAATTAAGTCGCGAAGATCGAATAAATAAAGAAAATAAATCATCGCGAAAGTCGAAAAATCAAAAACCCTTATCATAGTATAATGAGAACTTAACTTGAAATACTAAAATACTGAATCATAAATATTTTGTCTTGCAATTCTAGTCTTTAATTTAAAACTTCAGATTTTACTCAACAGAAATATAAGTCAAATATGCAAATGGTCCAGTAAAACCCTAAATAGCTTACGTTTCTAAACTATGGTATAAACTACACATAATCTCTACTTACACTGAATCACCCAAGTGATAAAATTATTGTCATATTAAATCAAAACTTTCAAAGGAATTTTGATATTCATCTTAAAACGTCTTTTAATAAAATTTTGAGTTTGAATACTAGTTGAAGTGTCTGAGCCCCTCTGCAGTATGTCACTTTCCTTTAAATGGTTTTTGAACAATTTTATAGCTTCATAAAGAGTTAAAAGACTTCAAATGATGGGATTCAGAATTTAAGAAATATATGCAACTCTTACTGAAAGTGCTGTAATTTCATATAAATGCAAAAAATAGGTCAAAATAACGTCTCTTTCGGCAGGGAACACTTGTTGGTAATTTTCTGAAATTATTAAAATTTATTTAATGTATCTAATAAAATGCAAGTAATATAACTTCTTTTCTTAAATCTACTCTCTCCTATAAAGACAGCTATTCTAATTTCATATCCCAAATATTTCTTAAAGAGTGCTAATAGGTCATGATAAAAAATTTTAAAATTTTCTTAAAGTACCTAGGGCGAGGTAGGGCTACTTTAAGCTGTTAAGCCACATTGATGTACGTTTTTTCGCATATTAAAAAAAGAGACTTTAAAGTAATGGAATTTACATAAACAAAACAATTGTGTATCTAAATTAAAGACAAGGCTCAGCTTCCTACAGAAATATGCGAAAAATCGTATATTAATGAAGCCCCATCTCTCCCTATAGGTGTTCCTTTTACCCTAGAATTTTTAGATCCAGTAGGAAATTTTATCTACTATATCTTGTCCATATATTAGATTTTTTCAGGTGTGACATGATAACTTCTTTTCAATAGTATCAACTGTCGATTCCGAAAAATTTAAAAGATAGATGCACTTTTTGTAGCTAATACAAATACGATAATGACAATACGGTTTTATATTGATTCGAAAGTGTTCTTTCTAAATAAAAATGTCCTACTGATCTTTACCTCAACGTTACTAGTCAATTTTTTGACATACAAAAACATTCCTCTTCAAAAGCTCAATGTGTAATAGGGGAGTCCGGGGCAGTTGGCCAGGATGTGAAATTTTTCTTTATGCGTAATTTAAGGACGTATTTTACTTTCAATAAATAGAGATTTTCTCACTATTCATGCTAAGACAAATTATAACACCGTGTACTGCGTAGTCGCCATTCTCTTAATCTAACAGATACAGATTTATCGATACTAGTATCGAAAAGTTATCATTTTCACCCCAGGCTTTGTTGAAACTTAGATAATGAGATTTACAGGATAATAATAGTAATAATAATAATGCTAGCACAACATTCCATGAAGGAACTAGGCCTTACCGCAAAGGAATTTCTAGACATGCATTATTATTTTTTCTTGTACGGGATGAGGTCATTAGTCCTATGCCCGTGGGATCAAGTGCAGTAGAGCTCACTGGATGCAATCCGAATCCGAAAACCTTTAACGCCAGAAAAATTCCTGGTGACCTAAAGGGAATTCTAATTCGTTACACTTCCTTCATAGAGCGAGTGCTCTACGACTTGACCCATTGAGTACCCGGTTTATAGGATAATCCTATTTAAAAACGAGTGCATACGATTTGACACAACACCATTCGGATATGCATCAACCGGTAATGAATTGCTAAATAATGTTATTAGAATTTCCGTCGTAGTGAACCAATTCACTTATAATAGACATTTAATCAAAGAAGAATTTAAAAAAAAAGATTAGCCTTGATGAGTTGAAGTTTGGCTAAGCCGTTGATTTTTATAAATAATTCAACTTTTCACACATTTGTTGATTTTTAAAATGCACTTTTTCAAAACTTCTTTTTAATGAAAGTAAAAGAACGTATCCTTTAATTTCGCTGAAGGTCCTTGGAGTTGTAAGAGGAGTTCTTAAAATGTCTTTTATCTCTAGATTCTAGATAATTAAAATGTATAACTAGAACATCAGTTATACATTTTTCCTATTTTATAAACAATAAAACTTAAAAATATTATTTTAAAAGAAAATCTAGCTGTGATCAAGATAAACGGATTTAAGATTAGAAATCTTTAACCCTTTAAGGACGATTGGGTCACCGTGACCCAAAAATAAAATTTTTCCTACGGCCTTCTAAAGCTTTATTTTGCTCTAAAAAGTTAGAAAAAAATTTTTTTTTCTGACCCTCGATTTTTAACCTTCCCGTCCTTAAAGGGTTAAAAAAAAACTTTAATACAATTTTATCTATAAAGTACAGACAAAATGATTAATTTTATTGCAGAGTTTAATTAAATTGTTTATCAATGTTAAATTCAAATAGATAGGAACGCATTGGGAAAATAAATCTTATTATTTCCTAAATTTTCTTTGTAAATTTGATTAAAATCGTGTGAAAACGTCCCATATGGTGTATTAGAACAGTGTATCATGAGGAACACCCTCTGTGTTTCGTGTGGGTTTACCGCCCTGAAAATTGCCTATATCGAGAAACTTTTCACTCAACCTCCTCCGAAATTCATCTTTTTTTTTTGGCACATTCTGTCGTTTTTCCCATGCTTTACGAATAAATGCAATCGACAGAGACTGAAGCACGATGTAAAAGACATGAAGCCTGCATTTCACTTAATTGAGACAATCATTGTGACTTCGAGTCCAATTCAGTGCTCGACTGCAATTTATGACGGCATCCTCAGATAGTCCTACTGTCTATTGTTGGTGCTACTGAATAGTCTGAAGCTTCCCTGATCCCTCGATGAGTGCAAAAAAAAAGCAAAGAGTCAAGATTGTATGGTTCATTCGAATCCAGGGGTAAAAGTTGCAATGAAAGCGGAAGTTTTCGCCTCCGCCTCGTAATTGCAGCCCTCGCCAGTGGCTTTCTAACCATCAAACCATGTCCCTCTGGAGAGGGTTGGGGTTTAGATGATTGTAATTCAAGTTCACTGTGTCTGATTACACCTTCAATGGAGCGAGGTGATGATTCGAAAATCGATTAATTGCACTTTCAGCACTTCATACCGTGTAATTCACTTCTTCGCATTAAAACGCTCGCCCTTTTGGTCGATGCTTTCTTTTCACAACTACGCTCGCGTCCAAATAAATAATCCTTTGAGAATTAAATAAAAAAATATTAACACCTTCCAAACTAAACACAATATGAAATATTTGCTGCAAATCCGTTTATCAACAATTTTGGATGAAATAAAATCGACTGGAAAGATTTAATATATATTTGAGCAAAGGTTAGGGAACATAGGGCTAAATCAAGCGCCTGGCAAGTTGGCCTTTTTATATGGAGCAATTTGAAGCCAATTCCTAAATTGATCTCGGACTCAGCTCACAGTGCTCCGAGAAAAAAATTTAGTTAAACAAAAATTTAGTATATTTATCCCTCCATACGTAAAGCTATCTTATAATACGGAAAAACTTCTTACTTTTTAAATATTTAGCATAACGGTTGCGAGTGCAAAAAAATTCCCATATAAATTTAAATCGAAATATGAGAAAGTGACTTCAAATTTCAGGCAACTTCCCAGGGGGTTGGGCTAAATACAACATAAAGGATATTTCATTTCCCTCTGCAAATTTTCCAAAGATCACTTTCCGCTAACCCGAAGGAAAATGTGATTTTCTAACAATTTTATGAGGAGTAGGGGAGACTGGGGCAAAAAGTCACAAATCGAAAATTTTAAAATTCAATATTTTCCAAGATAAATAAGATAGCGGCTTAAAATCTTTTCAATAGACAGCCTACATAGGTCTTCTTCAATGTCGTAAATTTGTTGGAGTTTGAACAAGGAATTTAGAAAAAAAAATATCAAAATTTTTAGCCCTATTTTTGAAATATTTTCCGTGCAGAAGATATCAATTACTAGCTACTTATTTTAAATTTGATGCACTGGTGAATATTTCCCAAATTATCTGGATATTCTTTGAATACGAATCCACTATCTATTTTAGAATTTTACAAAGATTCTTTTCTCCAGAAATCCTTTTATAAAAAACGACTACTTGGGGTAAAAAGTAACAAAAGCTATGGAGCACAAAATAACAAAAACCGAAACGTTTCTGATGTCCCGATTTGCAGTCTTTTGTGTGTGTGTTTTTTTTTCTTGTAAAATAGCTTAAAATGCGCTTTTTTCACTCAGATAGAGAAAACGGTGTTTTACAAAGGTGTAGAAGAATAAATTTCCTATGAAAATATGTAATCTAGATATTTTACTTAAATTTACGGAATCCTGAAATAAAGCGAATCAAAATGTGATAGTATCTTATGCCTGATACTATTTGCCCCAGCATTTTTGAGAATGATCACAAAATTACCTTTTAGAAAACGACTCGATAAATATATTTCCTTACAAAATAGAAGAAAATGACTTTCACAGAGTTGTAGAGCGGTAAAATTTCTATAAAACTGTGCTAATTAGAAATTTTGGAGGTGCTCGGGTAGCTTGTAAAAAAATAAAATATCCGTTTTGTGACTTTTTGCCCCAGTCTCCCCTAATATTTGAATTCGCTTGATTTCTGGATTTCATATTTTCTATGTTTTTCTTCTTATTAGGGTTCCTCAAAATTTCGATTATTTAAGAAAGTTTATAAAAGCTCATTCCTTATCGATATGTTTAATGCAGTACCCCTAAAATTAGTAGCACTTCGCTCACTTTCTTC
Source organism: Phlebotomus papatasi (assembly GCF_024763615.1). Classification (NCBI taxonomy): domain Eukaryota; kingdom Metazoa; phylum Arthropoda; class Insecta; order Diptera; family Psychodidae; genus Phlebotomus; species Phlebotomus papatasi. The sequence continues at coordinate 38,259,439 of NC_077223.1, forward strand.
GAAGAATAAAATTGTTTAATGACCAAACTCATATGATATAGAATAAAGTTCATGAGTGTGACCATTTTCCAAAATTCTTTATCAATTGGGGGAAGTGGGGCACCCTTTAAATTGGGAATTTTCTCCTATGTTTAAGTGGAACTGAGCCATATCATGATGTAATTTATCTTCTTAATTTGTTTGTGCAGCTAAATCATATCACGATGAAGCTCAATTTTATTTAAAACTAGATGAAAAATTCCAATTTCAAAGGTGCCCCACTTTCCCCTACACCATTTTTTATGTTGATAAATTTTCAAAAGATCTAATATCAGTTGATAGATCAGCTCATAAATAACAAAAAATGTCATACAAATAATACAACTGAATTTCGAACGACAAGATATGACAAAGCGTAGCAACTTGGCAGAATGCTTGAGTTCACAAAACAGAGATTTTCATGAATTACTCTTAAGTATGATTTTAGTTGTATACTGATGTACTATCGACTAAATTAATTCATAAATTATTTATTATAAAACTATATTCAAATCAAAAAAATGATTAGGACGTAGGGTAAGTGTGCCAAATTTCGGCATAGTTGCATGCAAGCGCCAAAGTCTCAAGTTTGAAATGTAATATCTTTAATAGAAATTGATTTTTTTAATTCTTTCTTCTAAAAGAGTATTGCTTGGAACCTTGAAAAGAGTTTACCGTCTTTATTTACTTTAAAATCATTCTTAATACATTTTAAAATGAACAAAAATGTAGACATAGCTTTGGTGCCCTATTTCGGCCACCTTCATTCTCATAGTTCCTTGTCCTTCAGGAATTCTTCCAATGCATTTTTTCACGTCATCTCATTTGTCGAAGCTACATTTTTTGTTATTCTTTTGCATTGTATAATCTCTAGGGTATGTAAAAACTAAAAATTGATGGAAATTCGAGGAACAAAAACGGTGGCCGAAATTGAAAGCTGGCCGGAATTTAGTACACTCACCCTACGGCTTTTAAATTATTTTGGCGTTTGCAACGTCTAACGTACAAACAAAACATAGGGTAAGATAGGGTTATTTGGAATCAGGTCTATTTTGGAACTTTGAGATTTTCTCACTATTTTAGATGGCAAAAAAAGACAACCACGATGAAGTACAAGACTTCACATTCGAGAGTAATTCTTCGGTGGCTTTTTCCTTTGCCATTTAAAACTGTTAGGAAATCCCAAAATTCTAAATTAGACATGATTCCAAATTACCCCATCTTACCCTGCAAATATATTTGAGGAAGATAAGTCTGCAACGGGTACTTTACTGATTTATTACCGATTGGAACCGATGAAGATAATTTGGAGATTTCAAGATTTCTCCATGAATTCCAAATTGAAACAAATCGATTTAGAAAGAAAGCTCTACAAAACAATTTAACTCACAAACGAGTTTTCAAGTATTTCGAGTTCCGAGCACCCCAGGTCACCTGTAAAAAATTTCAGCTACCATAGGCCTGTCTGGGCTTATCACTGGGTTTTTTTTTGTAATTTTTAATATTAGATTAGCAATCAACAAACGCGGTCAAGAACCAAAATCCACAGAATCGAGCATTAAATAAACAGAAAATATCGTTGTCCTGTTAGTAATTGTTCCATTTCCCATTTTACGTGCCCCCATCGTTTCGTAATTGTGTGTGACATTTTGAACCAACATCGACACAAATACAATTACCCCGGTTCTTCTGTCACTGAAATTCCACTTATTAAATATCAATTGTTGTTCCACCAACATGCTGGTTGCATAATAAAATGCACTTCTGCACTATTTTACCGTACCCATTCCCTCAGATTCATTTCAAGTGGTATCCCGACTCTAGTATTGCGAGGGTTGAATAATGGTCAAACGGGGTACACTCATGCATAAATGTGGCGTTTAATGAATTCAAATAGATGACTCTCGCATTGCCAAATGAGCCCCCAACTGCCCTTAGGTTTCTCCATTGGTTTAACCTCAGGCAGCGACCTCAAAAGAAGGGGATGAAATTAATCTGTTTCCGTGTAGTGCGTGCTGCATATCCTATATTGACTTTTTTCGTGACGAGAAATATTCCTAAAGATACATTGCTCTTTGACATTACAATAAACCAGCTGGGTTTTCCACAATTTTCAATGTTAATTGAAAGAGAATTTAATTAATTTTCACATAATAAATGATTTACTAACTTACTTTGTTTGAAAAGCTTTTTAAGATTGTACTTTTTTCTTGTTTAAACCATTAGTTGCAATATTGACCATCTCATGCAAATTGTTGCTCTGACACCCTTATTTGACCGACATTTTCAGAAAAAAAAAACATATGATATTCGGGATATTTGTGCATCCGACCGTTACCAGACAAGATGATAATGTTAAAAAAATTTACCGGAAATTACAAATATTTTCAATATTTGAAAACTGTGCATAAGATTTTAATTTTCATTTTCGGATATGTTTTAGAAATGATTGAAGAGAACATCTTTACCGTCCCTTTGCTTTTTAAAAATCAATAAGATTTAAATTTCTGTGAAGTTTGATTCCTGACCAATTCGAACAAACGTTTTGTTGATCTGAAAGGTCTGTGAATCCCGTAAAAGTGCAAATAGTTGCAAACTATTTGTATGAATTATTTTTAATTAGGGGAAATGTGCCAAATTTCGCCCAGCTTCTAATTTCGGCCACTTTGAGTGTAATTTCGGCCATGGAAATAAATTAATTAAAATTATGTATGTTATCTCCGAATAGTCAATGAATTCATTTTGCTTTTAAATATTTATTCATTTTAGGATGTATTAACACAAAGACCATTAAATTTTAGGTATAATTTAAATTTAAATTGCGTTGTAAAAACTCAGCGTGGAAAAAGTCTTACAAAAAATGTGACAGATCGATTGTGTTTCTAGCAGTCTTACGATTTGTGGTGAAGTACAAAAGGTTTTCCTTTGGTGTTTTTCATGAAAATTGATTAGTTTTCATTAAAGATTGTTTCTGTTTATGTTAATAGTGAATCAATCTTTAAATTTCGGGTGAAATTTCCCAGCTGGATCCTGTATTTCGCGTAAAAAAGTATATACTTTGTCAGCGTCTCACTTGTGAGGTAGTGTTGCCTATTCCGGCAACATCTTTTGCTTTCCAAAATTTCTTATTCATTTTGTTTTTTTTTTCAATTTCTGAGTTCTAAAATGTCCAGAGAAAAAAACCATCGTTTCTATGAAAATGATGATGTGGAAAAGGACTTGGAAGAGTTCAGGAAGGGCAAATTGCTACGGGAATCTGCGCGTAAATTTGAGATGCTACTCTTCAGGTCTTCAGGACAAATTACACGGAAGATCTCAGGGCTTGTGGGTCATATAAACGTATTAAATTAAATATTAAACTCGTTCCGTTTGACGTTTTGAAATTTTCTATCCGTTACGTCACAAAAGGTGGTCAGAAAAAAGGTGGCCGGTATTTCACTCAAAGTGGCCGGAATACTACCCAAAGCAATGCCCATATTTTTATTAATTTTTCAATATTTTAGGAAGTGATTTAAATAAAACAAAGATGATAAACTAGTTTTTAAGGTTCCACACAATCTTCCCGGAAAGGAAGTAACAAAAAATATCCATATGAAATAAAAATATTGCATTACAAACTTAGGACTTCGGTGCTTATATGCAACTATGCCGAAATATGGCACACTCACCCTAATATCCTGTTTAAAGAACAATTATTAGTCATGTAGTATATAGATGGTAGTGAACTTATCACTGATCAAATAACTTTTATTCATCGCAACTAGAAATGTAACACCAACTTCTCGATTTTGAAAATTTAATTTAATTCTATTCATAATATTTTCAAAATTTGACTTTGTTACTTAGGTATATTTTATTCAAAATTTTGCATTTTATACCTCCACAAAAGTACAATATCGCGCTAACTAAATTACTTTTTCTGCTACAGGGAATTCTCTAATCCAGCATAAATATGCTGTTTGTGAACATTTCGGTGTGATAAATTGATTTTTACAAAGTAACAATGTATCATTCTGGAAAAAAATCCCCAGAAAAGCAATCTGCTTTACTGAAATTGGAAAAATATGAATTGCTGAATAAAAGTTCGTACACTTTTTGGCTACTGCCCAGGACTATCGAATCAAATTGAATTGTGCTCATTCATGAATTATACATCTATATAAATTAATTATTTTCTCACTCGATTGACAATTTATTGGGTGCGATAACCTTATGGGAAAAAGTCCAGAAAATCGACTAAGGTTTGAAAGGGTGAATTTAGCCCTATCTTTTAGCACAAAAAAATATTTGGATTTTGAGGATGGGCAGGAAGTGAGGCATGATCGCTTTTTCGCCGATTTTATCGTTGATATGGTTTCGGAAGGGCGAGAAAATAGCTCGCGTCAGTTTATCCGTTGAAAAACGGTCTGCTCATCAATCAAACTGCTCTGACAAGACATGATACCATTCATTCTGCCCAATGGGGCTCCTGACTCATCTTCCCATGGGGCTGAGGGTGTCACGAAGTGCTGGTCGCTCCACATTCTGAGACTTCGTGGTTGAAAATAGTATTATGTCACGCTTCTGACATACACATTTGAATACCAAATGCGTGTATTAAGAGTATTGTCATCCTTTCACAGACTAAAGAAGGCAATTGTAGATATGATTAAAATTTTCCAAATCAAAAATTACACAATTTCGGCTTAGAAATAAAAAAAAAAGAAATTATATGGTCTTTATGAATCATTAAAGGCTATTTTCTTATTAATCAGGATCAAAATATTTTGCAGATTTGTAAATTATTCGTGATTTCTTTAGTATAATTTAAATGAGGTATTCCTACTACTATTGGTACTACATAAACCCCTGAAGTAGTTTTACATACCTTACATTAATTGATAAAATTCTCTAGTGCTCTAAGTCGTAAAAAAAACCTTACGGTTACGAGTTTGAATATTAGGTGAGATTCTTAATAATCTCACCTACTATTTTAATTTTTTTAGGTATCGTTTTTGAATTATATAAAGCTTTATAGTCAATCTGAAACGATTTTTCAATCACTCAAAAATTATTCCTAAAATATTTTCACTCAGGAAAAAACGGGGGTGCGATTAACTTTTTTTCCTCATAACTTTAACATTTTTTAGGTGTAAAAGTACATCAACATTATTAATGTTAATATTACACCTCTTTAAGGGTAAAATTAACATGAAGAAGTGTAACTTTAACCCCTAATACACCTAAAGAGCATAATATTTACACCGATTTCGAAACAATACTGCAGGGTAAAATAAACATTTCCGAAATGTTATTTTAACTTTTTCGGATTTCTCTAAGAATTTGAATACACTGACTGAGTGAGAGAAATCCGAAAAAGTTAAAATAACATTCCGGAAATTTTAATTTTACCTTATATTATTGATCCGAAATCGGTGTAAATATTATGCGTTTTAGGTGTATTAGGGGTTAAAGTTATCCTTTTTCATGTTAATTTTACACTTAAAAAGGTGTAAAACTAGCGTTTAAAAATGTTGATATAAGGTAAAGTACCCTTTATTCGACCGGTTCCTCTATTCGACCGGTAGATTTATTTATTCAATTTAATTATATTTGCTATAATATTTTGTGTATGATCTAACGTTAATAGGTCAATTATTATTTAAATAATACGAATCAGTGACAAATTCATAGAAATTGATGAAATTCACCATCAAATATTCAAAAATTGACCCACCGGTCGAATAGAGGAACCCGGTCGAGTAAGGGTACTTTACCTTATTTTTATACCTAAAAAGTGTTAAAGTTATGAGGAAAAAAATAAATCGCACTCCGTTTTTTCTCAGTGTAAATATGTACATTTAAATGTTAAATTAAAACTAATTTAGGTTCGTTTTCGGTTTAAAACCGGACAGAACGAGGTAGCATTTTGCCGATAATAATATTAACATTGTAAGGGGTTGTCAGATACGCTCTCATTTATCTGCTCTTTACACTTGAAACTTTTCGCTTTAAATATAATATATGAAATATTTCAATATACTTAATAATTTATTTACATATTGATGTATACGGCCATTCAGTTTACAAGTAATTGGAAAAACACCCTTCAGTAGCCGAATTTTACAATATCAAATATGAGAATGAAATTTTCAAATGTGAGAATCTTATTTTCAAACTCACACTACTCACATTGATTTGAGAACGTTTTGTTCGAAAAATCGCATGCAACTGCACAATAAGATGCTCAGAGCAAAAGTGGACTATTTTAATACGGAAATACATTCAATAGAGACCACTCTTGCTCTGAGCATCTCCAATGTGAGTTGAGTTTCAACTCAATGTGAGTAAAATTGTGTGAGTTTGGATAAAAAAGTTTGAGTTTGATAATTGTGTAAACTCAACATTTTCATCTTTCACATTTACTAAAACCAAACATGTTCAAAAACATCTAAAATTATACTATTTATTATTTTTTATGAATATTGCAATAAGAGTGAGCATCTTATTGTGTAGTTGCATGCGATTTTTCGAACAAAACGTTCTCAAATCAATGTGAGTAGTGTGAGTTTGAGAATAGGATTCTCACAATTGAAAATCTCATTTTCATATTTGATATTGTAAAATTCGGCTACAGATGTTCCAATCTTTTTCATTGGACGGAACTCGAATTTACAACTGCAAGTTGTTGGACCTGGACACACTTGCGACTTAACCCAAAAGATGGCTTAACTTAATTATAAGCAAAATAATGTTTAGATTACTTGTCCATCAGAAAGGAGACTCTCCAGTGATGGCCAGTGGGTATGAAGTCATCTTACAAAAAGAAAACACTTCTTCAGTCTTGCCCAGAGCTTTCGGTCCTGAATATGGATACCCATGCTTCAAAAAAATTTGCTAAAATAAGTTGAAAATAAGTGAAAATAATTTACCAAAAAACCTTCCCAATTGATAACTTAAAAGTGTAGAACAGCGCTCAACGGCTCTATTTCAATTTAAAAATAGTCCCCTATAGAGTAGTATTATAGTCACCTTCGTATCTATGCTCGCTGGGATAGAAGTCGTTACTTTAGGTGTAACGTCTTGAGGAGGGCTATGCGCATGTCTATTCCTTTCAGTCTCTCGCCGATCGTCAAAGAGTGCGTTTGGGGTTGCGCTGGGGTTAGCCCTCCAATGGGTTACTATAATTCTCCCGCGAGTTCTAGAATACACGTTGGTGACTCGGTCGCGATTTAATTAATAATCATCCGGTTTAGTTGGGTTTTCTACAAAAGTGATGATATTTTTTTCCAAACCCACACGATATAACGATCCTTATAAAGTACAAGAAACATAGGTTAGTCGCTCACTGAAGAAGGTCCATATTGCTGGCTGAAAGCTCTGGGCAAGATTGAAGAAGTGTTTTTTTTTTGTGAGGTGACTTCAAACCCACTGGCCATCACCGGATCCAATCATTTCCACCAATTTCTGACTAAGATACCTCTCGTCTTATGCCGAGAAACGGTTTAGTTAGTGGGAAACTGATGAGTATTTAATCTAATCATTTATTTTGATGATAATTACGTTAAGCCATCTCTCAGCTTAAGTCGTAAATGTGTCCAGCGCGTCCAGCACATAACAGTTGAATTTGAGGAGTTTCACCACTCAAGCACCGAACGCTCTTACTAATTGCATTACGAGATCATCCCCTATTTCGATCAAATTTGTTCGGAGGAAACAAACAAATTATCAATTTTCCTGTAAAATTAAGCAAATGTGAAAGCTTGTAAGCTTGAAAGTAAATTTACATGAAATATTTATTATGATTACTTTTTTCTAAGTTCAACAGACAATTTTAAGCGAAAAAGGCTTCCTGAAGTCCAATTTTCTACCCTGTATCGCCTTAAAAATCAATACATAAGAACATGAATCTTATGCAACACGTTTATTATTTTTTATGAATCATTTAAATTTAGTTTTAATTTTTTGCATAATAGCTCCGGCACACCTTTTAGATCGGTCAAATTCCATGAAATCAAAATTCATTTCTCTTTCTTTCTCAAAAGACTTGCATAAGTCTATTCCACTCTTTCGGTCTCAAAATTGGACTGAACCAAATTTAATTTGGTGTGATGTTTAAAGAAAGAAGAAGAGTGCGAAAGAGTAAGATAGACATATGCTAAACTTTTAAGAAAGAATGGGATGTGAATTTTGATTTTATGAAATTTGACCGATCTAAAAGGTGTGCCAGAGCCATAAAAATTGAAAAAACAATTTTAAAACTTAATTAAAATTAAGTTATTTTGTGCTAAATTCAGCTACTGAGCAGAATCTTTTGCACTTTGGAAAGATATAGGCGCCAATACGACATCTCAATTTGCTACATACACCGCCCTGTAGTCACTATATATGTATAGTACCTTTGGTAGTAAAAAAATCCCTCCCAGTCTCAATTCTGTCAAGTTTTTTTTTTCTTTGTGGGTTGAAACTCTAGAAACCATATCGGGAATGGAAAGGCATCGAGTGGAGAAATGAAAAATTGACACCAACGAAATTTTATCGTATAGCTCTAAACCCCATTGGGTGGTATGGCCAAAGGTAGGGCGGGTTTTTTGGCAATTGGAAACACACCATGCTCCAACGATAAGAGTTTATATCGTTTATCAAACGTGAGCTGCATTTATCAACACGACACAATCGCTCTTCCAGGGCACACAGAATTTCGCACCAATTTGTGCACATTTTGGATGGTATCCAATCTAATTTTCGCACATTTTGGCATCAAAAGGGACAACACATTGGTGTTTTGTTCATTTTATGCAAAATCCACTCATTCTGCAGAGAAATATCGTAACCAATTCTTGGCCCTATGAACCCCATTGGGGACTTTCCAAAACAATTTTTCACTGCAATAATAAGTTTATTTCAACCCTTGCCAATTTTAGGAACAAAGTAGAAAGTTTTAATTAGCATAATTTGGCGTTCTGAAAAATGGAGCGTATAATATCAATTTAGCAATTTCAGATAAATATGCATTTTATTGTTTTAAGAAATTTTATTTTATACTGCAATGTACAATTGGGAAATTTGCCAAGATCTAAAAGTTTCGAAGTTTTCTTCGTTAAAAACTAATAAGAACTTTTTAACCTCAAGAACTACATGGGATCCCTGGATTATTTACTTAGGGATTATCCATATGACGGGATTATGTATACAGAATTATGCATTTTTATGCAATTTACTTTCTAGTGGTTTTATCGAAAAGGACTTCAACAATTTCTTTCATTTTTGGATATGATTACAAAGGTGAATATTTCATATACCTGTGACCAAAATTCATTCCTTCTGCATTTTCTACCAATTTTTCAATGTCAAATTTATAAATAATCTTAAATTATTTGCGAACGAAATATAGTATAAGGTTGCTCCCACTACTTCAATATTAGTACTCAAAACTTTTGGAACTACGCACTTAAATTCTCTATTTTTGGACGTCTTTCTGTAAATAAATTAACCGGTTTTGATCTGTAATAAATAGTTATAAACTCAAAAAAGGTATGAAAAGATAATTGACGGAATGATTTCTGTTATGAGTTCATGCATTCTGCAAAATTTGCACACTCTAACATTTTTTTTCTTATTTTTACTTTTTAATATACTTTCCCATATTATTACGTATCACGTGACAGTTGGGAATTCTATAAAATCGGCAAATCTTTATGGAATAACCTAGGGGAAGTGTGCCAAATTTCGGCCAGCTTCTAACTTCGACCACTTTGAGCGTAATTTCGGCCATGCAAATAAATGAATTAAAATTATGTATGTACTCTTCGAATAGTCAATGAATTCATTTTGCTTTTAAATATTTATTCATTTTAGGATGAATTAACAAAAAGACCATTAAATTTTAGGTATAATTTGAATTTAAATTGCGTTGTAAAAACTCAATGTGAGTCTTGTGATTTGTGGTGAGGTGGAAAAGGTTTTGCTTCGGTGTTTTTCATGAAAATTGATTAGTTTTCATTATAGATTGTTTCTGTTTATGTTAATAGTGAATCAATCTTTAAATTTCGCGTAAAATATTCCAGCTAGATCCTATATGTTCCGTAAAAACGTATATACTTTGTGAGCGTCTCTCCGATGAGGTAGTGTTGCCTATTCCGGCAACAGCTTTTGCTTTCCAAAATTCCTTATTCATTTTGTGTTTTTTTTTTTTCAATTTCTGAGTTCTACAATGTCCAGAGAAAAAAGCCATCGCTTCTATGAAAATGATGATGTGGAAAAGGCACTGGAAGAGTTCAGGAAGGGAAAATTGTTACGGAAATCTGCGCATAAATTTGAGATGCTACTCTTCAGGTCTTCAGGACAAATTACACGGAAGATCTCAGGGCTTGTGGGTCATATAAACATATTAAACTAAATATTAAACTCGTTCTGTTTGACGTTTTGAAATTTTCTATCCGTTGCGTTACAAAAGGTGGCCAGAAAAAAGGTGGCTGGAATTTCACTCAAAGTGGCCGGAATACTATCCAAAGCAATGCCCATATTTTTACTAATTTTTAAATATTTTAGGAAATGATTTAGTGAAAACAAAGATGATAAACTAGTTTGTAAGGTTCCACACAACCCTCCCGGAAAGGAAGTAACAAAAAATATCCATATGAAATAAAATTATTGCATTTCAAACTTAGGACTTCGGTGCTTATATGCAACTATGCCGAAATTTGGCACACTTACCCTAGTATTTTACGTTTTTTTTTATTTTTGGTTCACTCGTGATTCTGCAAGATCTCAAAAGACGAAATTTTAGCAGTGCGAATTCTTTCCCCTAGAAAACTTCCTCAATTTGAGGATGACTATGATTTTTTATTTTCGTAATCATGCCCAACAAATTTCCCAGGGCAATTTCTCTTTGAACGACCAACAATACTCCAGATGGACAATGTGAAATATTGAAATTCCTCAAAGATGACAAATGGGTTGGCGTGTTTTCAACCAAACCACTTGAACTGGATGGCCTGAGAAATATGTTCTCGTGGGAAATGGCAAGACGCGTGCTTTTAGTACGACACCCAACATAATGAGAACGTTATATAAATTGCCATCTGGTAATGCACGCACTACCCTCCCCTTACACCAATCGCGGATAATTTCATTGTGCAGTTGTGCAGACTTGATGAAACACCGTGCAATTAAAAGTGATTAAACATAATTAGTGTATAGTGTAAATCCCCAAGAATAAATCACATAATTGCTCGTCAGTGTTACATGGTTTTCATCCCCCCCCCCAACCCCTTGAAATACCAACTCATTCCGATTGTTAAACACAATTTTCGGACAAAATTTAGCATTCAATGAGCGAAATGCATTGATATTTGCATTTGATCAAAAATAAAATCAATATCCCCCTAACACCCCTTTAGCTCACCATCAATAAATATGGTATTTCATGCAGATGGCATAGTCCTCGGCAATATTTTATGCTGTGGAGTGTAAATTCAAATGGGAAATATTGCACTTAGCACTGCATAAAAGTCACTTGGTGAATTCAGCTCCTTCGAAATATCCAACCGAATGAAACTTCTCACCAGAATATATTGCAAATTGATATTGAGCTTCCTTAGTGATGATCCAGCAAGAGTAAGGGTTCAGTCTATCGATATTGAAAAGAAAATTGAATATTGTGCCCAGTCTCGGTCTGTTGCTTTTGAAATATTGACGAAGGATAGAGATGAAGTCAATTTAATTTATTTTCTACAGCAAGTCACTATAAATTAAAGAAATGTGTTAAATTCCATCTATTGAATATTTTCAAATATACTATTACACATGTACAAAAGCATAATTTTAGAGATAGTGTATCCTGCCTTCTGTAAATTATAGGGATACATTTTTGGATTCCTTACATCGAATTACAGAGAAATTCAGAGAATCCTACGTCTCTACCCTAATCGGTTTGGTCAGTAAATGAGTCAG